>NC_074665.1:94063423-94105923 GCF_029448725.1 Salvelinus fontinalis | reverse complement strand
GTAGGGAGGGCCTGGGCGTGTGTCTGAGTAGGGAGGGCCTGGGCGTGTGTCTGAGTAGGGAGGGGCGTGTGTCTGAGTAGGGAGGGCCTAAGCGTGACCATCACTAAGTGATTAAACACCGTCTAGTAGGTGACCATCACCAAGTGATTAAACACCGTCTGGTAGGTGACCATCACCAAGTGATTAAACACCGTCTGGTAGGTGACCATCACCAAGTGATTAAACACCGTCTGGTAGGTGACCATCACTAAGTGATTAAACACCGTCTAGTAGGTGACCATCACCAAGTGATTAAACACCGTCTGGTAGGTGACCATCACTAAGTGATTAAACACCGTCTGGTAGGTGACCATCACTAAGTGATTAAACACCGTCTGGTAGGTGACCATCACCAAGTGATTAAACACCGTCTGGTAGGTGACCATCACTAAGTGATTAAACACCGTCTGGTAGGTGACCATCACTAAGTGATTAAACACCGTCTGGTAGGTGACCATCACTAAGTGATTAAACACCGTCTGGTAGGTGACCATCACTAAGTGATTAAACACCGTCTGGTAGGTGACCATCACTAAGTGATTAAACACCGTCTGGTAGGTGACCATCACTAAGTGATTAAACACCGTCTGGTAGGTGACCATCACTAAGTGATTAAACACCGTCTGGTAGGTGACCATCACCAAGTGATTAAACACCGTCTGGTAGGTGACCATCACTAAGTGATTAAACACCGTCTGGTAGGTGACCATCACTAAGTGATTAAACACCGTCTGGTAGGTGACCATCACTAAGTGATTAAACACCGTCTGGTAGGTGACCATCACTAAGTGATTAAACACCGTCTGGTAGGTGACCATCACTAAGTGATTAAACACCGTCTGGTAGGTGACCATCACTAAGTGATTAAACACCGTCTGGTAGGTGACCATCACCAAGTGATTAAACACTGTCTGGTAGGTGACCATCACCAAGTGATTAAACACCGTCTGGTAGGTGACCATCACCAAGTGATTAAACACCGTCTGGTAGGTGACCATCACTAAGTGATTAAACACCGTCTGGTAGGTGACCATCACCAAGTGATTAAACACCGTCTGGTAGGTGACCATCACTAAGTGATTAAACACCGTCTGGTAGGTGACCATCACTAAGTGGTTAAACACCGTCTGGTAGGTGACCATCACTAAGTGATTAAACACCGTCTGGTAGGTGACCATCACTAAGTGATTAAACACCGTCTGGTAGGTGACCATCACCAAGTGATTAAACACCGTCTGGTAGGTGACCATCACTAAGTGATTAAACACCGTCTGGTAGGTGACCATCACTAAGTGATTAAACACCGTCTGGTAGGTGACCATCACTAAGTGATTAAACACCGTCTGGTAGGTGACCATCACTAAGTGATTAAACACCGTCTGGTAGGTGACCATCACTAAGTGGTTAAACACCGTCTAGTAGGTGACCATCACTAAGTGATTAAACACCGTCTGGTAGGTGACCATCACTAAGTGGTTAAACACCGTCTGGTAGGTGACCATCACTAAGTGATTAAACACCGTCTGGTAGGTGACCATCACTAAGTGATTAGACACGGTCTGGTAGGTGACCATCACTAAGTGGTTAAACACCGTCTGGTAGGTGACCATCACTAAGTGATTAAACACCGTCTGGTAGGTGACCATCACTAAGTGATTAAACACCGTCTGGTAGGTGACCATCACTAAGTGATTAAACACCGTCTGGTAGGTGACCATCACTAAGTGATTAAACACCGTCTGGTAGGTGACCATCACTAAGTGATTAAACACCGTCTGGTAGGTGACCATCACTAAGTGATTAAACACCGTCTGGTAGGTGACCATCACCAAGTGATTAAACACCGTCTGGTAGGTGACCATCACTAAGTGATTAAACACCGTCTGGTAGGTGACCATCACTAAGTGATTAAACACCGTCTGGTAGGTGACCATCACTAAGTGATTAAACACCGTCTGGTAGGTGACCATCACTAAGTGATTAAACACCGTCTGGTAGGTGACCATCACTAAGTGGTTAAACACCGTCTGGTAGGTGACCATCACTAAGTGATTAAACACCGTCTGGTAGGTGACCATCACTAAGTGATTAAACACCGTCTGGTAGGTGAGTTGACGGCTGCACTCAGCGTCACAGCAGGGTATTAAACCAGGAGACCAGTCTAAACCAGACACAGCAGGGTATTAAACCAGGAGACCAGTCTAAACCAGACACAGCAGGGTATTAAACCAGGAGACCAGTCTAAACCAGACACAGCAGGGTATTAAACCAGGAGACCAGTCTAAACCAGACACAGCAGGGTATTAAACCAGGAGACCAGTCTAAACCAGACACAGCAGGGTATTAAACCAGGAGACCAGTCTAAACCAGACACAGCAGGGTATTAAACCAGGAGACCAGTCTAAACCAGACACAGCAGGGTATTAAACCAGGAGACCAGTCTAAACCAGACACAGCAGGGTATTAAACCAGGAGACCAGTCTAAACCAGACACAGCAGGGTATTAAACCAGGAGACCAGTCTAAACCAGACACAGCAGGGTATTAAACCAGGAGACCAGTCTAAACCAGACACAGCAGGGTATTAAACCAGGAGACCAGACTAAACCAGACACAGCAGGGTATTAAACCAGGAGACCAGTCTAAACCAGACACAGCAGGGTAATAAACCAGGAGACCAGTCTAAACCAGACACAGCAGGGTATTAAACCAGGAGACCAGTCTAAACCAGACACAGCAGGGTATTAAACCAGGAGACCAGACTAAACCAGACACAGCAGGGTATTAAACCAGGAGACCAGTCTAAACCAGACACAGCAGACACAGCAGGGTTTTAAACCATGAGACCAGTCTAAACCAGACACAGCAGGGTATTAAACCAGGAGACCAGACTAAACCAGACACAGCAGGGTATTAAACCAGGAGACCAGACTAAACCAGACACAGCAGGGTATTAAACCAGGAGACCAGTCTAAACCAGACACAGCAGACACAGCAGGGTATTAAACCAGGAGACCAGTCTAAACCAGACACAGCAGGGTATTAAACCAGGAGACCAGTCTAAACCAGACACAGCAGGGTATTACACCAGGAGACCAGTCTAAACCAGACACAGCAGGGTATTAAACCAGGAGACCAGTCTAAACCAGACACAGCAGGGTATTAAACCAGGAGACCAGTCTAAACCAGACACAGCAGGGTATTAAACCAGGAGACCAGTCTAAACCAGACACAGCAGGGTATTAAACCAGGAGACCAGTCTAAACCAGACACAGCAGACACAGCAGGGTATTAAACCAGGAGACCAGTCTAAACCAGACACAGCAGGGTATTAAACCAGGAGACCAGTCTAAACCAGACACAGCAGGGTATTAAAAGAGACACAGCAGGGTATTAAACCAGGAGACCAGTCTAAACCAGACACAGCAGGGTAATAAACCAGGAGACCAGTCTAAACCAGACACAGCAGGGTATTAAACCAGGAGACCAGACTAAACCAGACACAGCAGGGTATTAAACCAGGAGACCAGTCTAAACCAGACACAGCAGGGTATTAAACCAGGAGACCAGTCTAAACCAGACACAGCAGGGTATTAAACCAGGAGACCAGTCTAAACCAGACACAGCAGGGTATTTAACCATGAGACCAGTCTAAACCAGACACAGCAGGGTATTAAACCAGGAGACCAGTCTAAACCAGACACAGCAGGGTATTAAACCAGGAGACCAGTCTAAACCAGACACAGCAGACACAGCAGGGTATTAAACCAGGAGACCAGTCTAAACCAGACACAGCAGGGTATTAAACCAGGAGACCAGTCTAAACCAGACACAGCAGGGTATTACACCAGGAGACCAGTCTAAACCAGACACAGCAGGGTATTAAACCAGGAGACCAGTCTAAACCAGACACAGCAGGGTATTAAACCAGGAGACCAGTCTAAACCAGACACAGCAGGGTATTAAACCAGGAGACCAGTCTAAACCAGACACAGCAGGGTATTAAACCAGGAGACCAGTCTAAACCAGACACAGCAGGGTATTAAACCAGGAGACCAGTCTAAACCAGACACAGCAGACACAGCAGGGTATTAAACCAGGAGACCAGTCTAAACCAGACACAGCAGGGTATTAAACCAGGAGACCAGTCTAAACCAGACACAGCAGGGTATTAAACCAGGAGACCAGTCTAAACCAGACTCAGCAGAGTATTAAACCAGGAGACCAGTCTAAACCAGACACAGCAGGGTATTAAACCAGGAGACCAGACTAAACCAGACACAGCAGGGTATTAAACCAGGAGACCAGTCTAAACCAAACACAGCAGGGTATTAAACCAGGAGACCAGTCTAAACCAGACACAGCAGGGTATTAAACCAGGAGACCAGTCTAAACCAGACACAGCAGGGTATTTAACCATGAGACCAGTCTAAACCAGACACAGCAGGGTATTAAACCAGGAGACCAGTCTAAACCAGACACAGCAGGGTATTAAACCAGGAGACCAGTCTAAACCAGACACAGCAGACACAGCAGGGTATTAAACCAGGAGACCAGTCTAAACCAGACACAGCAGGGTATTAAACCAGGAGACCAGTCTAAACCAGACACAGCAGGGTATTAAACCAGGAGACCAGTCTAAACCAGACACAGCAGGGTATTAAACCAGGAGACCAGTCTAAACCAGACACAGCAGGGTATTAAACCAGGAGACCAGTCTAAACCAGACACAGCAGGGTATTAAACCAGGAGACCAGTCTAAACCAGACACAGCAGGGTATTAAACCAGGAGACCAGTCTAAACCAGACACAGCAGGGTATTAAACCAGGAGACCAGTCTAAACCAGACACAGCAGACACAGCAGGGTATTAAACCAGGAGACCAGTCTAAACCAGACACAGCAGGGTATTAAACCAGGAGACCAGTCTAAACCAGACACAGCAGACACAGCAGGGTATTAAACCAGGAGACCAGTCTAAACCAGACACAGCAGGGTATTAAACCAGGAGACCAGTCTAAACCAGACACAGCAGGGTATTAAACCAGACACAGCAGGGTATTAAACCAGGAGACCAGTCTAAACCAGACATAGCAGGGTAATAAACCAGGAGACCAGTCTAAACCAGACACAGCAGGGTATTAAACCAGGAGACCAGTCTAAACCAGACACAGCAGGGTATTAAACCAGGAGACCAGTCTAAACCAGACACAGCAGGGTATTAAACCAGGAGACCAGTCTAAACCAGACTCAGCAGGGTATTAAACCAGGAGACCAGTCTAAACCAGACACAGCAGGGTATTAAACCAGGAGACCAGTCTAAACCAGACACAGCAGGGTATTAAACCAGGAGACCAGTCTAAACCAGACACAGCAGGGTATTAAACCAGGAGACCAGTCTAAACCAGACACAGCAGGGTATTAAACCAGGAGACCAGTCTAAACCAGACACAGCAGGGTATTAAACCAGGAGACCAGTCTAAACCAGACACAGCAGGGTATTAAACCAGGAGACCAGTCTAAACCAGACACAGCAGACACAGCAGGGTATTAAACCAGGAGACCAGTCTAAACCAGACACAGCAGGGTATTAAACCAGGAGACCAGTCTAAACCAGACACAGCAGACACAGCAGGGTATTAAACCAGGAGACCAGTCTAAACCAGACACAGCAGGGTATTAAACCAGGAGACCAGTCTAAACCAGACACAGCAGGGTATTAAACCAGACACAGCAGGGTATTAAACCAGGAGACCAGTCTAAACCAGACATAGCAGGGTAATAAACCAGCAGACCAGTCTAAACCAGACACAGCAGGGTATTAAACCAGGAGACCAGTCTAAACCAGACACAGCAGGGTATTAAACCAGGAGACCAGTCTAAACCAGACACAGCAGGGTATTAAACCAGGAGACCAGTCTAAACCAGACTCAGCAGGGTATTAAACCAGGAGACCAGTCTAAACCAGACACAGCAGGGTATTAAACCAGGAGACCAGTCTAAACCAGACACAGCAGGGTATTAAACCAGGAGACCAGTCTAAACCAGACTCAGCAGGGTATTAAACCAGGAGACCAGTCTAAACCAGACACAGCAGGGTATTAAACCAGGAGACCAGACTAAACCAGACACAGCAGGGTATTAAACCAGGAGACCAGTCTAAACCAGACACAGCAGGGTATTAAACCAGGAGACCAGTCTAAACCAGACACAGCAGGGTATTAAACCAGGAGACCAGTCTAAACCAGACACAGCAGGGTATTAAACCAGGAGACCAGTCTAAACCAGACACAGCAGGGTATTAAACCAGGAGACCAGTCTAAACCAGACACAGCAGGGTATTAAACCAGGAGACCAGTCTAAACCAGACACAGCAGGGTATTAAACCAGGAGACCAGTCTAAACCAGACACAGCAGGGTATTAAACCAGGAGACCAGTCTAAACCAGACACAGCAGGGTATTAAACCAGGAGACCAGTCTAAACCAGACACAGCAGGGTATTAAACCAGGAGACCAGTCTAAACCAGACTCAGCAGGGTATTAAACCAGGAGACCAGTCTAAACCAGACACAGCAGGGTATTAAACCAGGAGACCAGTCTAAACCAGACACAGCAGGGTATTAAACCAGACACAGCAGACACAGCAGGGTATTAAACCAGGAGACCAGTCTAAACCAGACACAGCAGGGTATTAAACCAGGAGACCAGTCTAAACCAGACACAGCAGGGTATTAAACCAGGAGACCAGTCTAAACCAGACACAGCAGGGTATTAAACCAGGAGACCAGTCTAAACCAGACACAGCAGGGTATTAAACCAGGAGACCAGTCTAAACCAGACACAGCAGGGTATTAAACCAGGAGACCAGTCTAAACCAGATACAGCAGGGTATTAAACCAGGAGACCAGTCTAAACCAGACACAGCAGGGTATTAAACCAGGAGACCAGTCTAAACCAGACACAGCAGGGTATTAAACCAGGAGACCAGTCTAAACCAGACACAGCAGGGTATTAAACCAGGTGACCAGTCTAAACCAGACACAGCAGGGTATTTAACCATGAGACCAGTCTAAACCAGACACAGCAGGGTATTAAACCAGGAGACCAGTCTAAACCAGACACAGCAGGGTATTAAACCAGGAGACCAGTCTAAACCAGACACAGCAGACACAGCAGGGTATTAAACCAGGAGACCAGTCTAAACCAGACACAGCAGGGTATTAAACCAGGAGACCAGTCTAAACCAGACACAGCAGGGTATTACACCAGGAGACCAGTCTAAACCAGACACAGCAGGGTATTAAACCAGGAGACCAGTCTAAACCAGACACAGCAGGGTATTAAACCAGGAGACCAGTCTAAACCAGACACAGCAGACACAGCAGGGTATTAAACCAGGAGACCAGTCTAAACCAGACACAGCAGGGTATTAAACCAGGAGACCAGTCTAAACCAGACACAGCAGACACAGCAGGGTATTAAACCAGGAGACCAGTCTAAACCAGACACAGCAGGGTATTAAACCAGGAGACCAGTCTAAACCAGACACAGCAGGGTATTAAACCAGACACAGCAGGGTATTAAACCAGGAGACCAGTCTAAACCAGACATAGCAGGGTAATAAACCAGGAGACCAGTCTAAACCAGACACAGCAGGGTATTAAACCAGGAGACCAGTCTAAACCAGACACAGCAGGGTATTAAACCAGGAGACCAGTCTAAACCAGACACAGCGGGGTATTAAACCAGGAGACCAGTCTAAACCAGACTCAGCAGGGTATTAAACCAGGAGACCAGTCTAAACCAGACTCAGCAGGGTATTAAACCAGGAGACCAGTCTAAACCAGACACAGCAGGGTATTAAACCAGGAGACCAGTCTAAACCAGACACAGCAGGGTATTAAACCAGTAGACCAGTCTAAACCAGACTCAGCAGGGTATTAAACCAGGAGACCAGTCTAAACCAGACACAGCAGGGTATTAAACCAGGAGACCAGACTAAACCAGACACAGCAGGGTATTAAACCAGGAGACCAGTCTAAACCAGACACAGCAGGGTATTAAACCAGGAGACCAGTCTAAACCAGACACAGCAGGGTATTAAACCAGGAGACCAGTCTAAACCAGACACAGCAGGGTATTAAACCAGGAGACCAGTCTAAACCAGACACAGCAGGGTATTAAACCAGGAGACCAGTCTAAACCAGACACAGCAGACACAGCAGGGTATTAAACCAGGAGACCAGTCTAAACCAGACACAGCAGGGTATTAAACCAGGAGACCAGTCTAAACCAGACACAGCAGACACAGCAGGGTATTAAACCAGGACACCAGTCTAAACCAGACACAGCAGGGTATTAAACCAGGAGACCAGTCTAAACAAGACACAGCGTCACAGCAGGGTATTAAACCAGGAGACCAGTCTAAACCAGACACAGCAGGGTATTAAACCAGGAGACCAGTCTAAACCAGACACAGCAGGGTATTAAACCAGGAGACCAGTCTAAACCAGACACAGCAGGGTATTAAACCAGGAGACCAGTCTAAACCAGACACAGCAGGGTATTACACCAGGAGACCAGTCTAAACCAGACACAGCAGGGTATTACACCAGGAGACCAGTCTAAACCAGACACAGCAGGGTATTAAACCAGGAGACCAGTCTAAACCAGACACAGCAGACACAGCAGGGTATTAAACCAGGAGACCAGTCTAAACCAGACACAGCAGGGTATTAAACCAGGAGACCAGTCTAAACCAGACACAGCAGGGTATTAAACCAGGAGACCAGTCTAAACCAGACACAGCAGGGTATTAAACCAGGAGACCAGTCTAAACCAGACACAGCAGACACAGCAGGGTATTAAACCAGGAGACCAGTCTAAACCAGACACAGCAGGGTATTAAACCAGGAGACCAGTCTAAACCAGACACAGCGTCACAGCAGGGTATTAAACCAGGAGACCAGTCTAAACCAGACACAGCAGGGTATTAAACCAGGAGACCAGTCTAAACCAGACACAGCAGGGTAATAAACCAGGAGACCAGTCTAAACCAGACACAGCAGGGTATTAAACCAGGAGACCAGTCTAAACCAGACACAGCAGGGTATTACACCAGGAGACCAGTCTAAACCAGACACAGCAGGGTATTACACCAGGAGACCAGTCTAAACCAGACACAGCAGGGTATTAAACCAGGAGACCAGTCTAAACCAGACACAGCAGGGTATTAAACCAGGAGACCAGACTAAACCAGACACAGCAGGGTATTAAACCAGGAGACCAGTCTAAACCAGACACAGCGGGGTATTAAACCAGGAGACCAGTCTAAACCAGACACAGCAGGGTAATAAACCAGGAGACCAGTCTAAACCAGACACAGCAGGGTATTAAACCAGGAGACCAGTCTAAACCAGACACAGCAGGGTATTAAACCAGACACAGCAGGGTATTAAACCAGGAGACCAGTCTAAACCAGACACAGCGTCACAGCAGGGTATTAAACCAGGAGACCAGTCTAAACCAGACACAGCAGGGTATTAAACCAGGAGACCAGTCTAAACCAGACACAGCAGGGTATTACACCAGGAGACCAGTCTAAACCAGACACAGCAGGGTATTAAACCAGGAGACCAGTCTAAACCAGACACAGCAGGGTATTACACCAGGAGACCAGTCTAAACCAGACACGGCAGGGTATTAAACCAGGAGACCAGTCTAAACCAGACACAGCAGGGTATTAAACCAGGAGACCAGTCTAAACCAGACTCAGCAGGGTATTAAACCAGGAGACCAGTCTAAACCAGACACAGCAGGGTATTACACCAGGAGACCAGTCTAAACCAGACACAGCAGGGTATTAAACCAGGAGACCAGTCTAAACCAGACACAGCAGGGTATTAAACCAGGAGACCAGTCTAAACCAGACACAGCAGGGTATTAAACCAGGAGACCAGTCTAAACCAGACACAGCAGGGTATTAAACCAGGAGACCAGTCTAAACCAGACACTGCAGGGTATTAAACCAGGAGACCAGTCTAAACCAGACTCAGCAGGGTATTAAACCAGGTGACCAGTCTAAACCAGACACAGCAGGGTATTAAACCAGGAGACCAGTCTAAACCAGACACAGCAGGGTATTAAACCAGGAGACCAGTCTAAACCAGACACAGCAGGGTATTAAACCAGGAGACCAGACTAAACCAGACACAGCAGGGTATTAAACCAGGAGACCAGTCTAAACCAGACACAGCGGGGTATTAAACCAGGAGACCAGTCTAAACCAGACACAGCGGGGTAATAAACCAGGAGACCAGTCTAAACCAGACACAGCGGGGTATTAAACCAGGAGACCAGTCTAAACCAGACACAGCAGGGTATTAAACCAGACACAGCAGGGTATTAAACCAGGAGACCAGTCTAAACCAGACACAGCGTCACAGCAGGGTATTAAACCAGGAGACCAGTCTAAACCAGACACAGCAGGGTATTAAACCAGGAGACCAGTCTAAACCAGACACAGCAGGGTATTAAACCAGGAGACCAGTCTAAACCAGACACAGCAGGGTATTACACCAGGAGACCAGTCTAAACCAGACACAGCAGGGTATTACACCAGGAGACCAGTCTAAACCAGACACAGCAGGGTATTAAACCAGGAGACCAGTCTAAACCAGACACAGCAGGGTATTAAACCAGGAGACCAGTCTAAACCAGACACAGCAGGGTATTAAACCAGGAGACCAGTCTAAACCACACTCAGCAGGGTATTAAACCAGGAGACCAGTCTAAACCAGACACAGCAGGGTATTAAACCAGGAGACCAGTCTAAACCAGACACAGCAGGGTATTAAACCAGGAGACCAGTCTAAACCAGACACAGCAGGGTATTAAACCAGGAGACCAGTCTAAACCAGACACAGCAGGGTATTAAACCAGGAGACCAGTCTAAACCAGACTCAGCAGGGCATTAAACCAGGAGACCAGTCTAAACCAGACACAGCAGGGTATTAAACCAGGAGACCAGTCTAAACCAGACACAGCAGGGTATTAAACCAGACACAGCAGACACAGCAGGGTATTAAACCAGGAGACCAGTCTAAACCAGACACAGCAGGGTATTAAACCAGGAGACCAGTCTAAACCAGACACAGCAGGGTATTACACCAGGAGACCAGTCTAAACCAGACACAGCAGGGTATTACACCAGGAGACCAGTCTAAACCAGACACAGCAGGGTATTAAACCAGGAGACCAGTCTAAACCAGACACAGCAGGGTATTAAACCAGGAGACCAGTCTAAACCAGACACAGCAGGGTATTAAACCAGGAGACCAGTCTAAACCACACTCAGCAGGGTATTAAACCAGGAGACCAGTCTAAACCAGACACAGCAGGGTATTAAACCAGGAGACCAGTCTAAACCAGACACAGCAGGGTATTAAACCAGGAGACCAGTCTAAACCAGACACAGCAGGGTATTAAACCAGGAGACCAGTCTAAACCAGACACAGCAGGGTATTAAACCAGGAGACCAGTCTAAACCAGACACAGCAGGGTATTAAACCAGGAGACCAGTCTAAACCAGACTCAGCAGGGTATTAAACCAGGAGACCAGTCTAAACCAGACACAGCAGGGTATTAAACCAGGAGACCAGTCTAAACCAGACACAGCAGGGTATTAAACCAGACACAGCAGACACAGCAGGGTATTAAACCAGGAGACCAGTCTAAACCAGACACAGCAGGGTATTAAACCAGGAGACCAGTCTAAACCAGACACAGCAGGGTATTAAACCAGGAGACCAGTCTAAACCAGACACAGCAGGGTATTAAACCAGGAGACCAGTCTAAACCAGACACAGCAGGGTATTAAACCAGGAGACCAGTCTAAACCAGACACAGCAGGGTATTAAACCAGGAGACCAGTCTAAACCAGTCTATGAACCTCCTCTCTCCATGTGGTGTCACAGAGCTAACGCAGAATAACACAACGACAGAGTTCAGTAACCCAACCACAATACAACCACAATACAACCCAACCACAACCACAATACAACCCAACCACAACCACAATACAACCCAACCACAACGCCAACCACAACACAACCCAACCACAATACAACCCAACCACAATACAACCCAACCACAACCCCAACCACAACCACAATACAACCCAACCACAACGCCAACCACAATACAACCCAACCACAACGCCAACCACAATACAACCCAACCACAACGCCAACCACAATACAACCCCAACCACAACGCCAACCACAATACAACCCAACCACAACGCCAACCACAATACAACCCAACCACAACCCCAACCACAACCACAATACAACCCAACCACAACGCCAACCACAATACAACCCAACCACAACGCCAACCACAATACAACCCAACCACAACGCCAACCACAATACAACCCAACCACAACGCCAACCACAATAAAACCCCAACCACAACGCCAACCACAATACAACCCAACCACAACGCCAACCACAATACAACCCAACCACAACGCCAACCACAACACAACACCAACCACAACGCCAACCACAATACAACCCAACCACAACCACAACCACAATAAAACCCCAACCACAACGCCAACCACAATACAACCCAACCACAACCACAACCACAATACAACCCAACCACAACGCCAACCACAATACAACCCAACCACAATACAACCCAACCACAATACAACCCAACCACAACCCCAACCACAATACAACCCAACCACAACGCCAACCACAACGCCAACCACAATACAACCCCAACCACAACGCCAACCACAATACAACCCAACCACAACGCCAACCACAACACAACACCAACCACAATACAACCCAACCACAACGCCAACCACAACACAAAGGCAACCACAATACAACCCCAACCACAACGCCAACCACAACACAACACCAACCACAATACAACCCAACCACAACACAAAGGCAACCACAATACAACCCCAACCACAATACAACCCCAACCACAACGCCAACCACAATACAACCCAACCACAATACAACCCAACCACAACACAAAGGCAACCACAATACAACCCCAACCACAATACAACCCCAACCACAACGCCAACCACAATACAACCCAACCACAATACAACCCAACCACAATACAACCCAACCCCAACCCCAATGCCAACCACAATAAAACCACAACCACAACACAACCCCAACCACAACACAACCCCAGCCACAACACAACCCCAGCCACAACGCCAACCACAATACAACCCCAACCACAATCCCAGGTAGAGCACCCTATAGGGAATAGGGTCCGTTTGGTAGACAGCCAGTGTTGTGTGTCAACAGTCACTAAATCGGAGGAGTTGAAACGAGGCTACAGCTGCTGTCCAAACAACCCTGTGGTGCACTGCAGGCAGGACCTCCATCTGACTGTCCTAGGGCAGATAAATATAGAAACTCACACAGACACAGAACCAGAGAGCGAGAGAGCGAGAGACAGAGCAAGACAGAGAGAGACAGAGAGAGAGACAGAGAGAAGAGAAGAGACAGAGGGAAAGAGAGACAGAGACAGAGACAGAGACAGAGAGAGAGAGAGAGAGGGAAAGAGAGACAGAGAGAGAGAGAGGGAAAGAGAGACAGAGACAGAGAGAGAGACAGAGAGAGAGAAGAGACAGAGGGAAAGAGAGAGAGAGAGAGACAGAGAGAGAGACAGAGAGAGACAGAGAGAGAGAAGAGACAGAGGGAAAGAGAGAGAGAGAGACAGAGAGAGAGACAGAGAGAGAGAAGAGACAGAGGGAAAGAGAGAGAGAGAGACAGAGACAGAGAGAGAGCGAGAGCGAGAAGTGGCAGAATACCTGACCATTGTGTCAGAAAGTAATTTTCTTCTCAAATTAAAGTGTACTGTTTGATAGCTAGCTAATGTTAGCTGGCTCGCTAGCTAACATTACATGTATGATCTGTATAGTAATATTACTCTCTCAGAGCCATTTTCATTGCTAGTTATAGCTAGCTAACATTGAACCTGGTTGGTTATCTACCTGTAGATTCATGCAGGGTAGTAATGTCATGAGTTGGGATTATGGGTCATTGTTTAGCTAGCTAGCTACATGTCTAAACAAAAGCCTCAACTATGCTGGCCCATACTCCAGATGACATTTACAAGTCTATAGTCTTGAAATCTTTGGTTGTTGAGTACATGGCTTCACAGGTGAATCCTTAAAAAGATGGCTGGGGCTAAAGCTTTAGAGGGTGTGAACGATGCTGAATGGGTGGAGACAAAGAGCTCCCCAGTAGGTACCAAAAACATTCAAGGGCCATTTTCTCAAAAGTTCATCAACTTTCAAAGCAGAATTACTTTGCCATTGTTCCTCAACTGTAGTGTAATATATACAATTATCTATCTCCGAGCCTCCGCTTTTATCCAATGTAAAAAATAAAATAAAAAACATTTCAAATGTTGATACACAAGACTGAATCGAGCCGGTCGGTCACAGAGACATGTCCCTCAGATTACACAGACCCACAAAGAATTCCAGAACAAACCCAATTGTGATAAACTCCCATATCTACTGGGTGAAATACCACAGTGTTGCATCACAGCAGCAAGATTTGTGACCTGTTGCCACCAGAAAAGGGCAACCAGTGAAGAACAAACACCATTGTAAATACAACCCATATTTATGTTTATTTATTTTCCCTTTGGTACTTTAATTATTTTTACATTATTAAGACATTTGAAATGTCTTTATTCTTCTGGAACGTCTGTGCGTGTAATATTTACTGTTCATTTCCATTGGTTATTTCTCTTTTGCTTATAATCCATTTCACGTGCTTAGGCAATGTAAACATGAGTTTCCCCCAGTAATATAACCTGATATCCCCAGTAATATAACCTGGTTTCCCCCAGTAATATAACCTGGTTTCCCCAGTAATATAACCTGGTTTCCCCCAGTAATATAACCTGGTTTCCCCCAGTAATATAACCTGGTTTCCCCCAGTAATATAACCTGGTTTCCCCCAGTAATATAACCTGGTTTCCCCCAGTAATATAACCTGGTTTCCCCCAGTAATATAACCTGGTTTCCCCCAGTAATATAACCTGGTTTCCCCCAGTAATATAACCTGGTTTCTCACAGTAATATAACCTGGTTTCCCCCAGTAATATAACCTGGTTTCCCCCAGTAATATAACCTGGTTTCCCCCAGTAATATAACCTGGTTTCCCCCAGTAATATAACCTGGTTTCCCCCAGTAATATAACCTGGTTTCCCCCAGTAATATAACCTGGTTTCCCCACAGTAATATAACCTGGTTTCCCCACAGTAATATAACCTGGTTTCCCCCAGTAATATAACCTGGTTTCCCCCAGTAATATAACCTGGTTTCCCCCAGTAATATAACCTGGTTTCCCCCAGTAATATAACCTGGTTTCCCCCAGTAATATAACCTGGTTTCCCCCAGTAATATAACCTGGTTTCCCCCAGTAATATAACCTGGTTTCCCCACAGTAATATAACCTGGTTTCCCCACAGTAATATAACCTGGTTTCCCCACAGTAATATAACCTGGTTTCCCCCAGTAATATAACCTGGTTTCTCACAGTAATATAACCTGGTTTCCCCACAGTAATATAACCTGGTTTCCCCACAGTAATATAACCTGGTTTCCCCCAGTAATATAACCTGGTTTCCCCCAGTAATATAACCTGGTTTCCCCCAGTAATATAACCTGGTTTCCCCCAGTAATATAACCTGGTTTCCCCCAGTAATATAACCTGGTTTCCCCCAGTAATATAACCTGGTTTCCCCACAGTAATATAACCTGGTTTCCCCCAGTAATATAACCTGGTTTCCCCCAGTAATATAACCTGGTTTCCCCCAGTAATATAACCTGGTTTCCCCCAGTAATATAACCTGGTTTCCCCCAGTAATATAACCTGGTTTCCCCCAGTAATATAACCTGGTTTCCCCCAGTAATATAACCTGGTTTCCCCCAGTAATATAACCTGGTTTCCCCCAGTAATATAACCTGGTTTCCCCCAGTAATATAACCTGGTTTCCCCCAGTAATATAACCTGGTTTCCCCCAGTAATATAACCTGGTTTCCCCCAGTAATATAACCTGGTTTCCCCCAGTAATATAACCTGGTTTCCCCCAGTAATATAACCTGATTTCCCCCAGTAATATAACCTGGTTTCCCCCAGTAATATAACCTGGTTTCCCCCAGTAATATAACCTGGTTTCCCCCAGTAATATAACCTGGGTTCCCCCAGTAATATAACCTGGTTTCCCCCAGTAATATAACCTGGTTTCCCCCAGTAATATAACCTGGTTTCCCCCAGTAATATAACCTGGTTTCCCCCAGTAATATAACCTGGTTTCCCCCAGTAATATAATCTGGTTTCCCCCAGTAATATAACCTGGTTTCCCACAGTAATATTTCCCACAGTAATATAACCTGGTTTCCCCACAGTAATATAACCTGGTTTCCCACAGTAATATTTCCCACAGTAATATAACCAGGCCTGGCTGATACCGGAACCAACAGGACCCTGCGGTACCGGAACCAACAGGACCCCGCGGTACCGGAACCAACAGGACCCCGCGGTAGCGGAACCAACAGGACCCCGCGGTGCCGGAACCAACAGGACCCCGCGGTAGCGGAACCAACAGGACCCCGCGGTAGCGGAACCAACAGGACCCCGCGGTAGCGGAACCAACAGGACCCCGCGGTGCCGGAACCAACAGGACCCCGCGGTACCGGAACCAACAGGACCCCGCGGTACCGGAACCAACAGGACCCCGCGGTAGCGGAACCAACAGGACCCCGCGGTGCCGGAACCAACAGGACCCCGCGGTGCCGGAACCAACAGGAACCCGCGGTGCCGGAACCAACAGGACCCCGCGGTACCGGAACCAACAGGACCCGCGGTACCGGAACCAACAGGGCCCCGCGGTGCCGGAACCAACAGGGCCCCGCGGTGCCGGAACCAACAGGACCCCGCGGTGCCGGAACCAACAGGACCCCGCGGTGCCGGAACCAACAGGACCCCGCGGTAGCGGAACCAACAGGACCCCGCGGTGCCGGAACCAACAGGACCCCGCGGTGCCGGAACCAACAGGACCCCGCGGTGCCGGAACCAACAGGACCCCGCGGTGCCGGAACCAACAGGACCCCGCGGTACCGGAACCAACAGGACCCCGCGGTGCCGGAACCAACAGGACCCCGCGGTACCGGAACCAACAGGACCCCGCGGTACCGGAACCAACAGGACCCCGCGGTACCGGAACCAACAGGACCCCGCGGTACCGGAACCAACAGGACCCCGCGGTACCGGAACCAACAGGACCCCGCGGTACCGGAACCAACAGGACCCCGCGGTACCGGAACCAACAGGACCCCGCGGTACCGGAACCAACAGGACCCCGCGGTACCGGAACCAACAGGACCCCGCGGTACCGGAACCAACAGGACCCCGAACAGCTTCTACCCACAGGCCATAAGACTGATAAAGAGTTAGTTAAATAGTAACCAAATAGTTACCTGGACTATCAGCATTGACCCTTTATGCACCAACTCTTATGACTCAAAACAAATACATAGTTAGCAGATGTTATTGCAGATGTAGTGAAATGTTTGTGCTTCTAGATCCAACAGCAGTATTTAACAGCAGAGACAGCAGGAGCGGTAGAGATACTCTGAATGATCGGCTATGAAACCCTGACCTGTCCACCGGACGTACTACCTGTCCCAGACGTGTTACCTGTCCCAGACCTGCTACCTGACCCAGACCTGCTACCTGACCCAGACCTGCTACCTGTCCCAGACCTGCTGTTTTCAACTCTCTAGAGACGGCAGGAGCGGTAGAGATACTCTTAATGATCGGCTATGAAAAGCCAACTGACATTTATTCCTGAGGTGCTGACTTGTTGCACCCTCGACAACCACTGTGATTATTATTATTTGACCCTGCTGGTCATTTATGAACATTTGAACATCTTGGCCATGTTCTGTTATAATCTTCACCCGGCACAGCCAGAAGAGGACTGGCCACCCCTCATAGCCTGGTTCCTCTCTAGGTTTCTTCCTAGGTTTTGGCCTTTCTAGGGAGTTTTTCCTAGCCACCGTGCTTCTACACCTGCATTGCTTGCTGTTTGGGGTTTTAGGCTGGGTTTCTGTACAGCACTTTGAGATATCAGCTGATGTAAGAAGGGCTTTATCAATACATTTGATTGATTGATTGATTCACTATTAGTCCACACCTGTTGTTTTACGAAGCATGTGACAAATACAATTTGAACACACAAACAATTTGGTCACATCTGCCACTATCCACCAGAGGAATCCCTCCCCGTCACAGGGCTGTGTGTTGACAGAGGAATCCCTCCCCGTCACAGGGCTGTGTGTTGACAGAGGAATCCCTCCCTGTCACAGGGCTGTGTGTTGACAGAGGAATCCCTCCCTGTTGTGTTGACAGAGGAATCCCTCCCTGTCACAGTGCCGTGTGTTGACAGAGGAATCCCTCCCCGTCACAGTGCCGTGTGTTGACAGAGGAATCCCTCCCCGTCACAGGGCTGTGTGTTGACAGAGGAATCCCTCCCCGTCACAGGGCTGTGTGTTGACAGAGGAATCCCTCCCCGTCACAGGGCTGTGTGTTGACAGAGGAATCCCTCCCCGTCACAGGGCTGTGTGTTGACAGAGGAATCCCTCCCCGTCACAGGGCTGTGTGTTGACAGAGGAATCCCTCCCCGTCACAGGGCTGTGTGTTGACAGAGGAATCCCTCCCCGTCACAGGGCTGTGTGTTGACAGAGGAATCCCTCCCCGTCACAGGGCTGTGTGTTGACAGAGGAATCCCTCCCTGTCACAGGGCTGTGTGTTGACAGAGGAATCCCTCCCTGTCACAGTGCTGTGTGTTGACAGAGGAATCCCTCCCTGTTACAGGGCTGTGTGTTGACAGAGGAATCCCTCCCTGTTGTGTTGACAGAGGAATCCCTCCCTGTTGTGTTGACAGAGGAATCCCTCCCTGTTACAGGGCTGTGTGTTGACAGAGGAATCCCTCCCTGTCACAGTGCTGTGTGTTGACAGAGGAATCCCTCCCTGTTACAGGGCTGTGTGTTGACAGAGGAATCCCTCCCTGTCACAGTGCTGTGTGTTGACAGAGGAATCCCTCCCTGTCACAGGGCTGTGTGTTGACAGAGGAATCCCTCCCTGTTGTGTTGACAGAGGAATCCCTCCCTGTTGTGTTGACAGAGGAATCCCTCCCTGTCACAGGGCTGTGTGTTGACAGAGGAATCCCTCCCTGTCACAGTGCTGTGTGTTGACAGAGGAATCCCTCCCTGTCACAGTGCTGTGTGTTGACAGAGGAATCCCTCCCTGTCACAGGGCTGTGTGTTGACAGAGGAATCCCTCCCTGTCACAGTGCTGTGTGTTGACAGAGGAATCCCTCCCTGTCACAGTGCTGTGTGTTGACACAGATACACACAGAGAAACACCAGTCTCATCTGTCTGGGAGAAAAGACCACCGGGTTCTCAGAGAGCATGTCCATTCAGCCTTCAACTCGGCAGACAAACCAACCCAAAGCATTCCCTAAACATCGGCCTTCCCTGTCCGTTCCCTTGCAAAGCGGGCCTCATCCCTAAACATCGGCCTTCCCTGTCCGTTCCCTTGCAAAGCGGGCCTCATCCCTAAACATCGGCCTTCCCTGTCCGTTCCCTTGCAGAGCGGGCCTCATCCCTAAACATCGGTCTTCCCCGTCCGTTCCCTTGCAGAGCGGGCCTCATCCCTAAACATCGGCCTTCCCCGTCCGTTCCCTTGCAGAGCGGGCCTCATCCCTAAACATCGGCCTTCCCTGTCCGTTCCCTTGCAGAGCGGGCCTCATCCCTAAACATCGGCCTTCCCTGTCCGTTCCCTTGCAGAGCGGGCCTCATCCCTAAACATCGGCCTTCCCCTTCCCTGCCCGTTCCCTTGCAGAGCGGGCCTCATCCCTAAACATCGGCCTTCCCTGTCCGTTCCCTTGCAGAGCGGGCCTCATCCCTAAACATCGGCCTTCCCTGTCCGTTCCCATGCAGAGCGGGCCTCATCCCTAAACATCGGCCTTCCCTGTCCGTTCCCTTGCAGAGCGGGCCTCATCCCTAAACATCGGCCTTCCCTGTCCGTTCCCTTGCAGAGCGGGCCTCATCCCTAAACATCGGTATTCCCCGTCCGTTCCCTTGCAGAGAGGGCCTCATCCCTAAACATCGGCCTTCCCTGTCCGTTCCCTTGCAGAGCGGGCCTCATCCCTAAACATCGGCCTTCCCTGTCCGTTCCCTTGCAGAGCGGGCCTCATCCCTAAACATCGGCCTTCCCTGTCCGTTCCCATGCAGAGCGGGCCTCATCCCTAAACATCGGCCTTCCCTGTCCGTTCCCTTGCAGAGCGGGCCTCATCCCTAAACATCGGCATTCCCCGTCCGTTCCCTTGCAGAGCGGGCCTCATCCCTAAACATCGGCCTTCCCCGTCCGTTCCCTTGCAGAGCGGGCCTCATCCCTAAACATCGGCCTTCCCTGTCCGTTCCCTTGCAGAGCGGGCCTCATCCCTAAACATCGGCCTTCCCCGTCCGTTCCCTTGCAGAGCGGGCCTCATCCCTAAACATCGGCCTTCCCCTTCCCCGTCCGTTCCCTTGCAGAGAGGGCCTCATCCCTAAACATCGGCCTTCCCTGTCCGTTCCCTTGCAGAGCGGGCCTCATCTCCAATCATCGGTCTTCCCCGTCCGTTCCCTTGCAGAGCGGACCGCAGTCATAACTCAACAGTAAATATTTGATAAGGCTGAGTGCACTGGAATGCAAAGGAGTGGGCTGCAGCTCATGCAGAGCTAAGTAGTGTGTGTGTGTGTGTGTGTGTGTGTGTGTGTGTGTGTGTGTGTGTGTGTGTGTGTGTGTGTGTGTGTGTGTGTGTGTGTGTGTGTGTGTGTGTGTGTGTGTGTGTGTGTGTGTGTGTGTGTGTGTGTGTGTGTGTGTGTGTGTGTGTCGAGGCTTCATCATCCTGTGAAAGGCTCCGACAGCCGGGGGGGGAATAAAACGCTGTTGTCTGATGAAGGTCACAGTAGAACACAGACACAGACAGTCATGTCTCTCCCTACAGAACACACAGTCATGTCTCTCCCTACAGAACACACAGTCATGTCTCTCCCTACAGAACACACAGTCATGTCTCTCCCTACAGAACACACAGTCATGTCTCTCCCTACAGAACACACAGTCATGTCTCTCCCTACAGAACACACAGTCATGTCTCTCCCTACAGAACACACAGTCATGTCTCTCCCTACAGAACACAGACACACAGTCATGTCTCTCCCTACAGAACACAGACACACACAGTCATGTCTCTCCCTACAGAACACAGACACACAGTCATGTCTCTCCCTACAGAACACACAGTCATGTCTCTCCCTACAGAACACAGACACACAGTCATGTCTCTCCCTACAGTACACACACAGTCATGTCTCTCCCTACAGTACACACACAGTCCTCTACATAAATAACCAAGCTGTCAGTGAGCAGCTCTATATTCCAGTCCTCTACATGACTAGCCAAGCTGTCAGGGAGCAGCTCTATATTCCAGTCCTCTATATGAATGAGCAGCTCTATATTCCAGTCCTCTACATGAATAACCAAGCTGTCAGGGAGCAGCTCTATATTCCAGTCCTCTACATGAATAACCAAGCTGTCAGGGAGCAGCTCTATATTCCAGTCCTCTACATGAATAACCAAGCTGTCAGGGTGCAGCTCTATATTCCAGTCCTCTACATGAATAACCAAGCTGTCAGGGAGCAGCTCTATATTCCAGTCCTCTACATGAATAACCAAGCTGTCAGGGAGCAGCTCTATATTCCAGTCCTCTACATGAATAACCAAGCTGTCAGGGAGCAGCTCTATATTCCAGTCCTCTACATGAATAACCAAGCTGTCAGGGAGCAGCTCTATATTCCAGTCCTCTACATGAATAACCAAGCTGTCAGTGAGCAGCTCTATATTCCAGTCCTCTATATTCCAGTCCTCTACATGAATAGCCAAGCTGTCAGTGAGCAGCTCTATATTCCAGTCCTCTATATTCCAGTCCTCTACATGAATAACCAAGCTGTCAGGGAGCAGCTCTATATTCCAGTCCTCTATATTCCAGTCCTCTACATGACCAGCCAAGCTGTCAGGGAGCAGCTCTATATTCCAGTCCTCTACATGAATAGCCAAGCTGTCAGGGAGGAGCTCTATATTCCAGTCCTCTATATTCCAGTCCTCTACATGACCAGCCAAGCTGTCAGGGAGCAGCTCTATATTCCAGTCCTCTACATGACCAGCCAAGCTGTCAGGGAGCAGCTCTATATTCCAGTCCTCTACATGACCAGCCAAGCTGTCAGGGAGGAGCTCTATATTCCAGTCCTCTATGAATAGAAACGCTAAGCTGTTGACTTCTTCACCACAGAGACAGAGACAGCATAACTAAGTTATATCCTAAACCTGGCTGGCTAGAGGCTCATTCAGGACATAAATACATTTCAGAATATTAAAAGATGCAGTCCGGAATGTTAAGCACTTACAAATTCAAAAACATATTGTATGAATTGGAATTCGTAACATATCACATGAATTGCAAACTTTTAAGATATATCATTTTTTGCAGGTCATAACATATTTTGTTTGGTTGGTGGGACCTACTGTCTGAAACTACACAAAGCTCTGGAGCATCACTAACTACTGGCTGAAACTACACAAAGCTCTGGAGCATCACTAACTACTGGCTGGAACTACACAAAGCTCTGGAGCATCACTAACTACTGGCTGAAACTACACAAAGCTCTGGAGCGTCACTAACTACTGTCTGAAACTACACAAAGCTCTGGAGCATCACTAACTACTGGCTGAAACTACACAAAGCTCTGGAGCATCACTAACTACTGGCTGAAACTACACAAAGCTCTGGAGCATCACTAACTACTGGCTGAAACTACACAAAGCTCTGGAGCGTCACTAACTACTGGCTGAAACTACACAAAGCTCTGGAGCGTCACTAACTACTGGCTGAAACTACACAAAGCTCTGGAGCGTCACTAACTACTGTCTGAAACTACACAAAGCTCTGGAGCATCACTAACTACTGGCTGAAACTACACAAAGCTCTGGAGCGTCACTAACTACTGGCTGAAACTACACAAAGCTCTGGAGCATCACTAACTACTGGCTGAAACTACACAAAGCTCTGGAGCATCACTAACTACTGGCTGAAACTACACAAAGCTCTGGAGCGTCACTAACTACTGTCTGAAACTACACAAAGCTCTGGGGCATCACTAACTACTGGCTGAAACTACACAAAGCTCTGGAGCGTCACTAACTACTGGCTGAAACTACACAAAGCTCTGGAGCATCACTAACTACTGGCTGAAACTACACAAAGCTCTGGAGCGTCACTAACTACTGTCTGAAACTACACAAAGCTCTGGAGCGTCACTAACTACTGGCTGAAACTACACAAAGCTCTGGAGCATCACTAACTACTGGCTGAAACTACACAAAGCTCTGGAGCGTCACTAACTACTGGCTGAAACTACACAAAGCTCTGGAGCGTCACTAACTACTGTCTGAAACTACACAAAGCTCTGGAGCGTCACTAACTACTGGCTGAAACTACACAAAGCTCTGGAGCATCACTAACTACTGGCTGGAACTACACAAAGCTCTGGAGCGTCACTAACTACTGGCTGAAACTACACAAAGCTCTGGAGCATCACTAACTACTGGCTGAAACTACACAAAGCTCTGGAGCATCACTAACTACTGGCTGAAACTACACAAAGCTCTGGAGCATCACTAACTACTGGCTGGAACTACACAAAGCTCTGGAGCATCACTAACTACTGGCTGAAACTACACAAAGCTCTGGAGCGTCACTAACTACTGTCTGAAACTACACAAAGCTCTGGAGCGTCACTAACTACTGGCTGAAACTACACAAAGCTCTGGAGCGTCACTAACTACTGGCTGAAACTACACAAAGCTCTGGAGCGTCACTAACTACTGGCTGAAACTACACAAAGCTCTGGGGCATCACTAACTACTGGCTGAAACTACACAAAGCTCTGGAGCGTCACTAACTACTGTCTGAAACTACACAAAGCTCTGGAGCGTCACTAACTACTGGCTGAAACTACACAAAGCTCTGGAGCATCACTAACTACTGGCTGAAACTACACAAAGCTCTGGAGCATCACTAACTACTGGCTGAAACTACACAAAGCTCTGGAGCATCACTTTAACAGTCCTTCAAATTGGTGCATAAAAAAAAAACTGCATTCCCTTCCTGTTCTGCTTCGGTGGTCGACGTTGAACAGCTAACCTGTGATCCTCATCCTGACGTTGAGTAGCCTAGCTACAATAGACTGTTGTGTTACTACAGTAGAGCAAGAGAGATGTGTGAGCCCAATTTCACCTGTTCCCAGCTAGCTGGCTACACGTAGCACCACATTCCTGCTCTATGAGAGCCCAACATGACTTGTTCCCAGCTAGCTAGCTACACGTAGCACCACATTCCTGCTCTATGAGAGCCCAACGTGACCTGTTCCCAGCTAGCTAGCTACACGTAGCGCCACATTCCTGCTCTATGAGAGCCCAACGTGACCTGTTCCCAGCTAGCTAGCTACACGTAGCATCACATTCCTGCTCTATGAGAGCCCAACGTGACCTGTTCCCAGCTAGCTAGCTACACGTAGCATCACATTCCTGCTCTATGAGAGCCCAACGTGACCTGTTCCCAGCTAGCTAGCTACACGTAGCGCCACATTCCTGCTCTATGAGAGCCCAACGTGACCTGTTCCCAGCTAGCTAGCTACACGTAGCGCCACATTCCTGCTCTATGAGAGCCCAACGTGACCTGTTCCCAGCTAGCTAGCTACACGTAGCACCACATTCCTGCTCTATGAGAGCCCAACGTGACCTGTACCCAGCTAGCTAGCTACACGTAGCGCCACATTCCTGCTCTGAGAGCCCAACGTGACCTGTTCCCAGCTAGCTGGCTACACGTAGCATCACATTCCTGCTCTATGAGAGCCCAACGTGACCTGTACCCAGCTAGCTAGCTACACGTAGCGCCACATTCCTGCTCTATGAGAGCCCAACGTGACCTGTTCCCAGCTAGCTAGCTACACGTAGCGCCACATTCCTGCTCTATGAGGGCCCAACGTGACCTGTTCCCAGCTAGCTAGCTACACGTAGCGCCACATTCCTGCTCTGAGAGCCCAACGTGACCTGTACCCAGCTAGCTAGCTACACGTAGCACCACATTCCTGCACTATGAGAGCCCAACGTGACCTGTTCCCAGCTAGCTAGCTACACGTAGCATCACATTCCTGCTCTATGAGAGCCCAACGTGACCTGTTCCCAGCTAGCTAGCTACACGTAGCACCACATTCCTGCTCTATGAGAGCCCAACGTGACCTGTTCCCAGCTAGCTAGCTACACGTAGCTTCACATTCCTGCTCTGAGAGCCCATCGTGACCTGTACCCAGCTAGCTAGCTACACGTAGCGCCACATTCCTGCTCTATGAGAGCCCAACGTGACCTGTTCCCAGCTAGCTAGCTACACGTAGCACCACATTCCTGCTCTATGAGAGCCAAACGTGACCTGTTCCCAGCTAGCTAGCTACACGTAGCATCACATTCCTGCTCTATGAGAGCCCAACGTGACCTGTTCCCAGCTAGCTAGCTACACGTAGGACCACATTCCTGCTCTATGAGAGCCCAACGTGACCTGTTCCCAGCTAGCTATCTACACGTAGCACCACATTCCTGCTCTGAGAGCCCAACGTGACCTGTTCCCAGCTAGCTAGCTACACGTAGCGCCACATTCCTGCTCTATGAGAGCCCAACGTGACCTGTACCCAGCTAGCTAGCTACACGTAGCGCCACATTCCTGCTCTATGAGAGCCCAACGTGACCTGTACCCAGCTAGCTAGCTACACGTAGCGCCACATTCCTGCTCTGAGAGCCCAACGTGACCTGTTCCCAGCTAGCTAGCTACACGTAGCGCCACATTCCTGCTCTATGAGAGGCCAACGTGACCTGTTCCCAGCTAGCTAGCTACACGTAGCGCCACATTCCTGCTCTATGGGAGCCCAACGTGACCTGTTCCCAGCTAAATAGCTACACGTAGCGCCACATTCCTGCTCTATGAGAGCCCAACGTGACCTGTTCCCAGCTAGCTAGCTACACGTAGCGCCACATTCCTGCTCTATGAGAGCCCAACGTGACCTGTTCCCAGCTAGCTAGCTACACGTAGCATCACATTCCTGCTCTATGAGAGCCCAACGTGACCTGTACCCAGCTAGCTAGCTACACGTAGCGCCACATTCCTGCTCTATGAGAGCCCAACGTGACCTGTTCCCAGCTAGCTAGCTACACGTAGCGCCACATTCCTGCTCTGAGAGCCCAACGTGACCTGTTCCCAGCTAGCTAGCTACACGTAGCATCACATTCCTGCTCTATGAGAGCCCAACGTGACCTGTTCCCAGCTAGCTAGCTACACGTAGCGCCACATTCCTGCTCTATGAGAGCCCAACGTGACCTGTTCCCAGCTAGCTAGCTACACGTAGCGCCACATTCCTGCTCTGAGAGCCCAACGTGACCTGTTCCCAGCTAGCTAGCTACATGTAGCGCCACATTCCTGCTCTGAGAGCCCAACGTGACCTGTTCCCAGCTAGCTAGCTACACGCAGCATCACATTCCTGCTTTATGAGAGCCCAACGTGACCTGTTCCCAGCTAGCTAGCTACACGTAGCGCCACATTCCTGCTCTGAGAGGCCAACGTGACCTGTTCCCAGCTAGCTAGCTACACGTAGCATCACATTCCTGCTCTATGAGAGCCCAACGTGACCTGTTCCCAGCTAGCTAGCTACACGTAGCGCCACATTCCTGCTTTATGAGAGCCCAACGTGACCTGTTCCCAGCTAGCTAGCTACACGTAGCGCCACATTCCTGCTCTATGAGAGCCCAACGTGACCTGTTCCCAGCTAGCTAGCTACACGCAGCATCACATTCCTGCTCTATGAGAGCCCAACGTGACCTGTTCCCAGCTAGCTAGCTACACGTAGCGCCACATTCCTGCTCTGAGAGAAACCAGAACTCACCAGAACTCCTTGGCAGGCAAGACAGAAGACAGGCTGTTTTTTCCTCCCATTCTTTTCGTTTTTTTTTGCCAAGTTCCATTTTCATGATATATGAACATTGTCTGGCAGTCAACACTCACCGGCCAGTTTGATAGGTACACCAGCCGGTTCTCCAAAATGGATGGCTCCTACAGACCGTGAGTCACTTGGCCGTGGCTTGTTATATAAAGCCGACAGACATCCAGTTCCTGTCATAGTGAACGTTAGAAGACACAAGTAACCTGAAGCCACTTTGAGAATGGCATTATGGTGGGTGGAACGGATCAAGGGCTCCCGAGAGGCCCAGCGGTATAACGCAGTCCCTGGTTCCAATCCAGGTGGCATCACATCCGGCCGTGATTGGGAGTCCCATAGGGCGGCGCAGAATTGGCCCAGCGTCGTCCAGGTTTGATCTGGGATAAGCTGTCATTGTAAATAAGAACTTGTTCTTAACTGACTTGCCTAGTTAAATAAAAGGTTAAATAAAAATACATTTACAAAATCTCAGAAAAAAAACCATTCTAGGGTTTTCCAAGAATGGCGTGACAAACAAAAAACCACTCAGTCAGCGGCGGTCCTGTGCTTGTTGATGAGAGACGTCGAAGGAGAACGGCGCCAGCTAACAGGCGGGTCCACAAAGACAAATAACGACGCAGTACAACAGTGGTGTTCAGAACAACACCGGGTTCCTATCAGCTAAAAACAACAAGAACCTGCTCCAGTGGACAAGAAACCCCCACACTGGACATTACAGTGAGGAGTGGAAAAACAACAAGAACCTGTTCCAGTGGACAAGAAACCCCCACACTGGACATTACAGTGAGGAGTGGAAAAACAACATGAACCTGCTCCAGTGGACAAGAAACCCCCACACTGGACATTACAGTGAGGAGTGGAAAAACAACAAGAACCTGCTCCAGTGGACAAGAAACCCCCACACTGGACATTACAGTGAGGAGTGGAAAAACAACAAGAACCTGCTCCAGTGGACAAGAAACCCCCACACTGGACATTACAGTGAGGAGTGGAAAAACAACAAGAACCTGCTCCAGTGGACAAGAAACCCCCACACTGGACATTACAGTGAGGAGTGGAAAAACAACAAGAACCTGCTCCAGTGGACAAGAAACCCCCACACTGGACATTACAGTGAGGAGTGGAAAAACAACAAGAACCTGCTCCAGTGAGCAAGAAACCCCCACACTGGACATTACAGTGAGGAGTGGAAAAACAACAAGAACCTGTTCCAGTGAGCAAGAAACCCCCACACTGGACATTACAGTGAGGAGTGGAAAAACAACAAGAACCTGTTCCAGTGAGCAAGAAACCCCCACACTGGACATTACAGTGAGGAGTGGAAAAACAACAAGAACCTGCTCCAGTGGACAAGAAACCCCCACACTGGACATTACAGTGAGGAGTGGAAAAACAACAAGAACCTGTTCCAGTGGACAAGAAACCCCCACACTGGACATTACAGTGAGGAGTGGAAAAACAACAAGAACCTGCTCCAGTGGGCAAGAAACCCCCACACTGGACATTACAGTGAGGAGTGGAAAAACAACAAGAACCTGTTCCAGTGGACAAGAAACCCCCACACTGGACATTACAGTGAGGAGTGGAAAAACAACAAGAACCTGTTCCAGTGAGCAAGAAACCCCCACACTGGACATTACAGTGAGGAGTGGAAAAACAACAAGAACCTGTTCCAGTGGACAAGAAACCCCCACACTGGACATTACAGTGAGGAGTGGAAAAACAACAAGTACCTGTTCCAGTGAGCAAGAAACCCCCACACTGGACATTACAGTGAGGAGTGGAAAAACAACAAGAACCTGCTCCAGTGGACAAGAAACCCCCACACTGGACATTACAGTGAGGAGTGGAAAAACAACAAGAACCTGCTCCAGTGGACAAGAAACCCCCACACTGGACATTACAGTGAGGAGTGGAAAAACAACAAGAACCTGCTCCAGTGGACAAGAAACCCCCACACTGGACATTACAGTGAGGAGTGGAAAAACAACAAGAACCTGCTCCAGTGGACAAGAAACCCCCACACTGGACATTACAGTGAGGAGTGGAAAAACAACAAGAACCTGCTCCAGTGGGCAAGAAACCCCCACACTGGACATTACAGTGAGGAGTGGAAAAACAACAAGAACCTGTTCCAGTGGACAAGAAACCCCCACACTGGACATTACAGTGAGGAGTGGAAAAACAACAAGAACCTGTTCCAGTGAGCAAGAAACCCCCACACTGGACATTACAGTGAGGAGTGGAAAAACAACAAGAACCTGTTCCAGTGGACAAGAAACCCCCACACTGGACATTACAGTGAGGAGTGGAAAAACAACAAGTACCTGTTCCAGTGAGCAAGAAACCCCCACACTGGACATTACAGTGAGGAGTGGAAAAACAACAAGAACCTGCTCCAGTGGACAAGAAACCCCCACACTGGACATTACAGTGAGGAGTGGAAAAACAACAAGAACCTGCTCCAGTGGACAAGAAACCCCCACACTGGACATTACAGTGAGGAGTGGAAAAACAACAAGAACCTGCTCCAGTGGACAAGAAACCCCCACACTGGACATTACAGTGAGGAGTGGAAAAACAACAAGAACCTGCTCCAGTGGACAAGAAACCCCCACACTGGACATTACAGTGAGGAGTGGAAAAACAACAAGAACCTGCTCCAGTGGGCAAGAAACCCCCACACTGGACATTACAGTGAGGAGTGGAAAAACAACAAGAACCTGTTCCAGTGGACAAGAAACCCCCACACTGGACATTACAGTGAGGAGTGGAAAAACAACAAGAACCTGTTCCAGTGAGCAAGAAACCCCCACACTGGACATTACAGTGAGGAGTGGAAAAACAACAAGAACCTGTTCCAGTGGACAAGAAACCCCCACACTGGACATTACAGTGAGGAGTGGAAAAACAACAAGTACCTGTTCCAGTGAGCAAGAAACCCCCACACTGGACATTACAGTGAGGAGTGGAAAAACAACAAGAACCTGCTCCAGTGGACAAGAAACCCCCACACTGGACATTACAGTGAGGAGTGGAAAAACAACAAGAACCTGCTCCAGTGGACAAGAAACCCCCACACTGGACATTACAGTGAGGAGTGGAAAAACAACAAGAACCTGCTCCAGTGGACAAGAAACCCCCACACTGGACATTACAGTGAGGAGTGGAAAAACAACAAGAACCTGCTCCAGTGGACAAGAAACCCCCACACTGGACATTACAGTGAGGAGTGGAAAAACAACAAGAACCTGCTCCAGTGGACAAGAAACCCCCACACTGGACATTACAGTGAGGAGTGGAAAAACAACAAGAACCTGCTCCAGTGGACAAGAAACCCCCACACTGGACATTACAGTGAGGAGTGGAAAAACAACAAGAACCTGCTCCAGTGGACAAGAAACCCCCACACTGGACATTACAGTGAGGAGTGGAAAAACAACAAGAACCTGCTCCAGTGGACAAGAAACCCCCACACTGGACATTACAGTGAGGAGTGGAAAAACAACAAGAACCTGCTCCAGTGGACAAGAAACCCCCACACTGGACATTACAGTGAGGAGTGGAAAAACAACAAGAACCTGCTCCAGTGGACAAGAAACCCCCACACTGGACATTACAGTGAGGAGTGGAAAAACAACAAGAACCTGCTCCAGTGGACAAGAAACCCCCACACTGGACATTACAGTGAGGAGTGGAAAAACAACAAGAACCTGCTCCAGTGGACAAGAAACCCCCACACTGGACATTACAGTGAGGAGTGGAAAAACAACAAGAACCTGCTCCAGTGGACAAGAAACCCCCACACTGGACATTACAGTGAGGAGTGGAAAAACAACAAGAACCTGCTCCAGTGGACAAGAAACCCCCACACTGGACATTACAGTGAGGAGTGGAAAAACAACAAGAACCTGCTCCAGTGGACAAGAAACCCCCACACTGGACATTACAGTGAGGAGTGGAAAAACAACAAGAACCTGCTCCAGTGGACAAGAAACCCCCACACTGGACATTACAGTGAGGAGTGACTGCAACGTGACAGTGAGTTGTCCTGGTCCGTCCCTAGTCCTCAACCCTATAGAGCAGAATGGACATTACAGTGAGGAGTGACTGCAACGTGACAGTGAGTTGTCCTGGTCCGTCCCTAGTCCTCAACCCTATAGAGCAGAATGGACATTACAGTGAGGAGTGACTGCAACGTGACAGTGAGTTGTCCTGGTCCGTCCCTAGTCCTCAACCCTATAGAGCAGAATGGACATTACAGTGAGGAGTGACTGCAACGTGACAGTGAGTTGTCCTGGTCCGTCCCCAGTCCTCAACCCTATAGAGCAGAATGGGATGAGATGCTGTTAGCAGCATGAATGTAGCGCCGTCCAATCAGCAGCGACTGTGTGATGCCATCGTTTCACCATGGACCAACATTTTGGTGGGATGGTGACATCACCAGGGGGTCAAAGTGTTAATAGACCAATAAGAAAGAGAGTTTGAATCCTCTGCCAATAACAGCTAGTTTTTCCAGTGTTCCCCTCCCCACTCAGACCCCTCCCAGACAGTCCTTGAGAAATGACTCTTTCCAGTGTCTTTACACGCCACACTGCCGCAGCTTCACACCACACCCTGCCGCAGCTTCACACCACACCCTGCCGCAGCTTCACACCACACCCTGCCGCAGCTTCACACCACACCCTGCCGCAGCTTTACACGACACCCTGCCGCAGCTTCACACGACACCCTGCCGCAGCTTCACACGACACCCTGCCGCAGCTTCACACGACACCCTGCCGCAGCTTCACACGACACCCTGCCGCAGCTTCACACGACACCGTGCCGCAGCTTCACACGACACCCTGCCGCAGCTTCACACGACACCCTGCCGCAGCTTCACACGACACCCTGCCGCAGCTTCACACGACACCCTGCCGCAGCTTCACACGACACCCTGCCGCAGCTTCACACGACACCCTGCCGCAGCTTCACACGACACCCTGCCGCTGCAGCTTCACACGACACCCTGCCGCTGCAGCTTCACACGACACCCTGCCGCTGCAGCTTCACACGACACCCTGCCGCTGCAGCTTCACACGACACCCTGCCGCTGCAGCTTCACACGACACCCTGCCGCTGCAGCTTCACACGACACCCTGCCGCTGCAGCTTCACACGACACCCTGCCGCTGCAGCTTCACACGACACCCTGCCGCAGCTTTACACGACACCCTGCCGCAGCTTCACACGACACCCTGCCGCTGCAGCTTCACACGACACCCTGCCGCTGCAGCTTTACACGACACCCTGCCGCTGCAGCTTTACACAACACCCCGCCGCAGCTTTACACAACACCCCGCCGCAGCTTTACACAACACCCCGCCCCAGCTTTACACAACACCCCGCCGCAGCTTTACACAACACCCCGCCGCAGCTTTACACAACACCCCGCCGCAGCTTTACACAACACCCCGCCGCAGCTTTACACAACACCCCGCCGCAGCTTTACACAACACCCTGCCGCAACTTTACACAACACCCTGCCGCAGCTTTACACAACACAGGAGGACCCAGTCCATAAACTAGCTGTAGAGAACACAGGAGGACCCAGTCCATAAACTAGCTGTAGAGAACACAGGAGGACCCAGTCCATAAACTAGCTGTAGAGAACACAGGAGGACCCAGTCCATAAACTAGCTGTAGAGAACACAGGAGGACCCAGTCCATAAACTAGCTGTAGAGAACACAGGAGGACCCAGTCCATAAACTAGCTGTAGAGAACACAGGAGGATCCAGTCCATAAACTAGCTGTAGAGAACACAGGAGGACCCAGTCCATAAACTAGCTGTAGAGAACACAGGAGGACCCAGTCCATAAACTAGCTGTAGAGAACACAGGAGGACCCAGTCCATAAACTAGCTGTAGAGAACACAGGAGGACCCAGTCCATAAACTAGCTGTAGAGAACACAGGAGGACCCAGTCCATAAACTAGCTGTAGAGAACACAGGAGGACCCAGTCCATAAACTAGCTGTAGAGAACACAGGAGGACCCAGTCCATAAACTAGCTGTAGAGAACACAGGAGGACCCAGTCCATAAACTAGCTGTAGAGAACACAGGAGGACCCAGTCCATAAACTAGCTGTAGAGAACACAGGAGGACCCAGTCCATAAACTAGCTGTAGAGAACACAGGAGGACCCAGTCCATAAACTAGCTGTAGAGAACACAGGAGGACCCAGTCCATAAACTAGCTGTAGAGAACAGACGAGACAGAGAAGAGGGAAAAAGCGTGTTTCTCTGAGTTCAAAGTTTGGTCTTGAGGTCAGGCTGTGGAGACGGTCCTCCTGCTCGGCCACACAGCAGATATTTGAAGTGCCTGACAAAAAGGGGAACTGATGCAGAGTGAGGAGAGAGACAGACTGACTCGTTCGGCTTGCTCCCCTCTCCCTCCCTCCCTCTCCCTCTCCCTCCCTCCCTCTCCCTCTCCCTCTCCCTCCCTCCCTCCCTCTCCCTCCCTCCCTCCCTCCCTCTCCCTCTCCCTCTCCCTCTCCCTCTCCCTCTCCCTCTCCCTCTCCCTCTCCCTCGGGCTTTCAATTTAAGGGCTTGATTGGTGTGGGAAACATATGTTTACATTGCCAAAGCAAGTGAAATAGATAATAAACAACAGTGAAATAAAAAATATTGAGCTCTCCCACTCTCTGGGGCTTTCCCTCTCCCACTCTCTGGGGCTTTCCCTCTCCCACTCTCTGGGGCTTTCCCTCTCTCTCTCTCTGGGGCTTTCCCTCTCCCACTCTCTGGGGCTTTCCCTCTCCCACTCTCTGGGGCTTTCCCTCTCCCACTCTCTGGGGCTTTCCCTCTCCCACTCTCTGGGGCTTTCCCTCTCCCACTCTCTGGGGCTTTCCCTCTCCCACTCTCTGGGGCTTTCCCTCTCCCACTCTCTGGGGCTTTCCCACTCTCTGGGGCTTTCCCTCTCCCACTCTCTGGGGCTTTCCCTCTCCCACTCTCTGGGGCTTTCCCTCTCCCACTCTCTGGGGCTTTCCCTCTCCCACTCTCTGGGGCTTTCCCTCTCCCACTCTCTGGGGCTTTCCCTCTCCCACTCTCTGGGGCTTTCCCTCTCTCTCTCTCTGGGGCTTTCCCTCTCTCTCTCTGGGGCTCTGTGTCTCTGTTCCTGTACAGTGGAGTATTATTATTCAATCTGTCATCAACCGAGAGAGAGAACAAACAGCAGAGAAATCCCTCTCCTCCCCCCTCTCCTCCCCCCTCTCCCCTCCCCTCTCCCCTCCCCTCCCCTCTCCCCTCTCCTCTCCCCTCCCCTCTCCTCTCCCCTCCTCCCCTCTCCTCTCCCCTCTCCTCTCCCCTCCTCTCCCCTCCCCTCTCCTCTCCCCTCTCCTCTCCTCTCCCCTCTCCTCTCCTCTCCTCCTCCTCTCCTCCTCCTCCCCTCCTCCTCCTCCTCTCCTCCTCTCCTCCTCTCCTCCTCTCCTCCTCTCTCCTCCTCTCCTCCTCTCTCCTCCTCTCCTCCTCTCTCCTCCTCTCCTCTCTCCTCTCCTCCTCTCCTCTCTCCTCTCCTCCTCCTCTCTCCTCCTGCTAGAACTGGGTCAGTATCATCATAAGGATGTTACACAACCCACCCCTCTCTTCTTCCAAACACAGACCAGAGTTTTGCTGCAGCCCCTCCTCCCCTCCTGGAGTGTGTGTGTCTGCGGTTGCCGTGGTGAGTTGCGAGGGGGGGGGGCTGGCCAGTGAACCACTGCAGAGCCCCTGGGTGAGAGGGAGGAGCGAGAGGGAGGAGCGAGCAGTGAGAGGAAAACATAGACATGATCAAATACAAATCCTAGAATCAACTATTAAAGACGACCAGAACCCACTGGATTCTCCAATTACCTTGAATGAACTACAGAACAAAATAAAAACCCTCCAACCCAAAAAGGCCTGTGGTGTTGACGGTATCCTTAATGAAATGATCAAATATACAGACAACAAATTCCAATTGGCTATACTAAAACTCTTTAACATCGTCCTTAGCTCTGGCATCTTCCCCAATATTTGGAACCAAGGACTGATCACCCCAATCCACAAAAGTGGAGACAAATTTGACCCCAATAACTACCGTGGGAGATGCGTCAACAGCAACCTTGGGAAAATCCTCTGCATTATCATTAACAGCAGACTCGTACATTTCCTCAATGAAAACAATGTACTGAGCAAATGTCAAATTGGCTTTTTATACAATTATCGTACGACAGACCACATATTTCACCCTGCACACCCTAATTGACAAACAAACCACAACAAAGGCAAAGTCTCCTCACTCTTTGTTGATTTCAAAAAAGCCTTTGACTCAATTTGGCATCAGGGTCTGCTGTACAAATAGATGGAAAGTGGTGTTGGGGGTAAAACATACTGTTAAAATGTCTTCCCACAGGGCCGTGGGGTGAGACAGGGCCGTGGGGTGAGACAGGGCCGTGGGGTGAGACAGGGCCGTGGGGTGAGACAGGGCCGTGGGGTGAGACAGGGCCGTGGGGTGAGACAGGGCCGTGGGGTGAGACAGGGCCGTGGGGTGAGACAGGGCCGTGGGGTGAGACAGGGATGCAGCTTAAGCCCCACCCTCTTCAATATATATATATTGGTGAGGACACTAGAACAGTCTGCAGCACCCGACCTCACCCTACTAGAATCCCAAGTCAAATGTCTACTGTTTGCTGATGATCTGGTGCTTCTGTCCCCAACCAAGGAGGGCCTACAGCAGCACCTAGATCTTCTGCACAGATTCTGACACACCTGGGGCCCTGACACACCTGGGGCCCTGACACACCTGGGGCCCTGACACACCTGGGGCCCTGACACACCTGGGGCCCTGACAGACATGAATAATAACACCCCGACTACACACATCAACAGACATGAATAATAACACCCCGACTACACACATCAACAGACATGAATAATAACACCCCGACTAGACACATCAACAGACATGAATAATAACACCCCGACTACACACATCAACAGACATGAATAATAACACCCCGACTAGACACATCACATCAACAGACCTGAATAATAACACCCCGACTAGACACAACAACAGACATGAATAATAACACCCCGACTAGACACATCAACAGACATGAATAATAACACCCCGACTAGACACATCACATCAACAGACCTGAATAATAACACCCCGACTAGACACAACAACAGACATGAATAATAACACCCCGACTAGACACATCAACAGACATGAATAACACCACCCCGACTAGACACATCAACAGACATGAATAATAATACCCCGACTAGACACATCAACAGACATGAATAACACCACCCCGACTAGACACATCACATCAACAGACATGAATAATAACACCCCGACTAGACACATCAACAGACATGAATAATAACACCCCGACTAGACACATCACATCAACAGACCTGAATAATAACACCCCGACTAGACACATCAACAGACATGAATAACACCACCCCGACTACACACATCAACAGACCTGAATAATAACACCCCGACTAGACACATCAACAGACATGAATAATAACACCCCGACTACACACATCAACAGACATGAATAATAACACCCCGACTAGACACATCAACAGACATGAATAATAACACCCCGACTACACACATCATCAGACATGAATAATACCACCCCGACTAGACACATCAACAGACATGAATAATAACACCCCGACAAAACACATCATCAGACATGAATAATAACACCCCGACTAGACACATCATCAGACATGAATAATAACACCCCGACTAGACACATCACCAGACATGAATAATAACACCCCGACTAGACACATCAACAGACATGAATAATAACACCCCGACTACACACATCAGACATGAATAATAACACCCCGACTAGACACATCACCAGACATGAATAATAACACCCCGACTAGACACATCAACAGACATGAATAATAACACCCCGACTAGACACATCATCAGACATGAATAATAACACCCCGACTACACACATCACCAGACATGAATAATAACACCCCGACTACACACATCAACAGACATGAATAATAACACCCCGACTAGACACATCAACAGACATGAATAATAACACCCCGACTAGACACATCAACAGACCTGAATAATAACACCCCGACTAGACACATCACCAGACATGAATAATAACACCCCGACTAGACACACATCAGACCTGAATAATAACACCCCGACTACACACATCAACAGACATGAATAATAACACCCCGACTACACACATCAACAGACATGAATAATAACACCCCGACTAGACACATCAGACCTGAATAATAACACCCCGACTAGACACATCAACAGACATGAATAATAACACCCCGACTACACACATCAGACATGAATAATAACACCCCGACTAGACACATCACCAGACATGAATAATAACACCCCGACTACACACATCACTGCACTCTATACTCTTCTGTAAACTGGTCATCTCTGTATACCCGTCACAAGACCCACTGGTTGATGCTTATTAATAAAACCCTCTTAGGCCTCACTCCCCCCTATCTGAGATATCTACTGCAGCCCTCATCCTCCACATCCTCCACCCGTTCTGCCAGTCACATTCTGTTAAAGGTCCCCAAAGCAACACATCCCTGGGTCGCTCTTCTTTTCAGTTCACTGCAGCTGGCGACTGTAACGAGCTGCAACAAAACACTCAACCTGGACAGTTTGATCTCCATCTCTTCATCCAAAGACTCAAACATGGACACTCTTACTGACAGTTGTGGCTGCTTTGTGTGATGTATTGTTGTCTCTAACCTTCTTGACCTTTGTGCTGTTGACTGTGGCCCAATAATGTTGGTAACATGTTTTGTGTATCTCTTCCCCAGGTCGTTGCTGTAAATGACAATGTGTTCAGTCAACTGGTAAAATAAGAGTTTAAATAATAAATACTGCTTTGGTCATTTCTACAAATAGTATTTCATGACAATAAAAGCAATTAGAATTTGAGGGAGAGACTTGGCACACAGGATGTCGTGCTCCAACACACTACTATGACCCAGTAAGACTTTCACAGTCGGATTAGAGAGAGGACAAAGAGGGACGAGACGTCCCTGCAGTAACAATCACATAGCTGTTACGGACGAGAGAGACGTCCCTGCAGTAACAATCACATAGCTGTTACGGACGAGAGAGAAGTCCCTGCAGTAACAATCACATAGCTGTTACAGACCAGAGAGAAGTCCCTGCAGTAACAATCACATAGCTGTTACAGACGAGAGAGACGTCCCTGCAGTAACAATCACATAGCTGTTACAGACGAGAGAGAAGTCCCTGCAGTAACAATCCCATAGCTGTTACAGACGAGAGAGACGTCCCTGCAGTAACAATCACATAGCTGTTACGGACCAGAGAGACGTCCCTGCAGTAACAATCACATAGCTGTTACGGACCAGAGAGACGTCCCTGCAGTAACAATCACATAGCTGTTACAGACGAGAGAGAGAAGTCCCTGCAGTAACAATCACATAGCTGTTACAGACGAGAGAGACGTCCCTGCAGTAACAATCACATAGCTGTTACAGACCAGAGAGACGTCCCTGCAGTAACAATCCCATAGCTGTTACAGACGAGAGAGACGTCCCTGCAGTAACAATCACATAGCTGTTACGGACCAGAGAGACGTCCCTGCAGTAACAATCACATAGCTGTTACGGACCAGAGAGACGTCCCTGCAGTAACAATCACATAGCTGTTACAGACGAGAGAGAGAAGTCCCTGCAGTAACAATCCCATAGCTGTTACAGACGAGAGAGACGTCCCTGCAGTAACAATCACATAGCTGTTACAGACGAGAGAGAGAAGTCCCTGTAGTAACAATCACATAGCTGTTACGGACGAGAGAGAAGTCCCTGCAGTAACAATCCCATAGCTGTTACAGACGAGAGAGACGTCCCTGCAGTAACAATCACATAGCTGTTACAGACGAGAGAGAGAAGTCCCTGTAGTAACAATCACATAGCTGTTACGGACGAGAGAGAAGTCCCTGCAGTAACAATCCCATAGCTGTTACAGACGAGAGAGACGTCCCTGCAGTAACAATCACATAGCTGTTACAGACGAGAGAGAGAAGTCCCTGTAGTAACAATCACATAGCTGTTACGGACCAGAGAGACGTCCCTGCAGTAACAATCACATAGCTGTTACGGACCAGAGAGACGTCCCTGCAGTAACAATCACATAGCTGTTACAGACGAGAGAGAGAAGTCCCTGCAGTAACAATCCCATAGCTGTTACAGACGAGAGAGACGTCCCTGCAGTAACAATCACATAGCTGTTACAGACGAGAGAGAGAAGTCCCTGTAGTAACAATCACATAGCTGTTACGGACGAGAGAGAAGTCCCTGCAGTAACAATCACATAGCTGTTACGGACCAGAGAGACGTCCCTGCAGTAACAATCACATAGCTGTTACGGACCAGAGAGAGACGTCCCTGCAGTAACAATCACATAGCTGTTACAGACGAGAGAGAAGTCCCTGCAGTAACAATCACATAGCTGTTACAGACGAGAGAGAAGTCCCTGCAATAACAATCACATAGCTGTTACAGACGAGCGAGACGTCCCTGCAGTAAGAATCACATAGCTGTTACGGACGAGAGAGACGTCCCTGCAGTAACAATCACATAGCTGTTACAGACGAGAGAGACGTCCCTGCAGTAACAATCACATAGCTGTTACGGACCAGAGAGAAGCCCCTGCAGTAACAATCACATAGCTGTTACAGACTAGAGAGACGTCCCTGCAGTAACAATCACATAGCTGTTACGGACCAGAGAGACGTCCCTGCAGTAACAATCACATAGCTGTTACAGACTAGAGAGACGTCCCTGCAGTAACAATCACATAGCTGTTACGGACCAGAGAGACGTCCCTGTAGTAACAATCACATAGCTGTTACGGACGAGAGAGAGAAGTCCCTGTAGTAACAATCACATAGCTGTTACAGACGAGAGAGACGTCCCTGCAGTAACAATCACATAGCTGTTACGGACGAGAGAGACGTCCCTGCAGTAACAATCACATAGCTGTTACAGACGAGAGAGAAGTCCCTGCAGTAACAATCACATAGCTGTTACAGACGAGAGAGACGTCCCTGCAGTAACAATCACATAGCTGTTACGGACCAGAGAGACGTCCCTGCAGTAACAATCACATAGCTGTTACGGACCAGAGAGACGTCCCTGCAGTAACAATCACATAGCTGTTACAGACGAGAGAGACGTCCCTGCAGTAACAATCACATAGCTGTTACAGACGAGAGAGACGTCCCTGCAGTAACAATCACATAGCTGTTACGGACCAGAGAGACGTCCCTGCAGTAACAATCACATAGCTGTTACAGACGAGAGAGACGTCCCTGCAGTAACAATCACATAGCTGTTACAGACCAGAGAGACGTCCCTGCAGTAACAATCACATAGCTGTTACGGACTAGAGAGAGAAGTCCCTGCAGTAACAATCCCATAGCTGTTACAGACGAGAGAGACGTCCCTGCAGTAACAATCACATAGCTGTTACAGACGAGAGAGACGTCCCTGCAGTAACAATCCCATAGCTGTTACAGACGAGAGAGACGTCCCTGCAGTAACAATCACATAGCTGTTACAGACGAGAGAGAGAAGTCCCTGTAGTAACAATCACATAGCTGTTAGGGACCAGAGAGACGTCCCTGCAGTAACAATCACATAGCTGTTAGGGACCAGAGAGACGTCCCTGCAGTAACAATCCCATAGCTGTTACAGACGAGAGAGACGTCCCTGCAGTAACAATCCCATAGCTGTTACAGACGAGAGAGACGTCCCTGCAGTAACAATCACATAGCTGTTACGGACGAGAGAGAAGTCCCTGCAGTAACAATCACATAGCTGTTACGGACCAGAGAGACGTCCCTGCAGTAACAATCACATAGCTGTTACAGACGAGAGAGAAGTCCCTGCAGTAACAATCCCATAGCTGTTACAGACCAGAGAGAGAAGTCCCTGCAGTAACAATCACATAGCTGTTACAGACCAGAGAGAGAAGTCCCTGCAGTAACAATCACATAGCTGTTACAGACGAGAGAGACGTCCCTGCAGTAACAATCACATAGCTGTTACAGACGAGAGAGAAGTCCCTGCAGTAACAATCACATAGCTGTTACAGACGAGAGAGAAGTCCCTGCAGTAACAATCACATAGCTGTTACAGACGAGAGAGACGTCCCTGCAGTAACAATCACATAGCTGTTACGGACGAGAGAGACGTCCCTGCAGTAACAATCACATAGCTGTTACGGACGAGAGAGAAGTCCCTGCAGTAACAATCACATAGCTGTTACGGACGAGAGAGAGAAGTCCCTGCAGTAACAATCACATAGCTGTTACGGACGAGAGAGACGTCCCTGCAGTAACAATCCCATAGCTGTTACGGACCAGAGAGACGTCCCTGCAGTAACAATCCCATAGCTGTTACGGACCAGAGAGACGTCCCTGCAGCAACAATCACATAGCTGTTACGGACGAGAGAGACGTCCCTGCAGTAACAATCCCATAGCTGTTACGGACCAGAGAGACGTCCCTGCAGTAACAATCCCATAGCTGTTACGGACCAGAGAGACGTCCCTGCAGCAACAATCACATAGCTGTTACGGACGAGAGAGACGTCCCTGCAGTAACAATCCCATAGCTGTTACGGACGAGAGAGACGTCCCTGCAGTAACAATCACATAGCTGTTACAGACGAGAGAGACGTCCCTGCAGTAACAATCACATAGCTGTTACAGACCAGAGAGACGTCCCTGTAGTAACAATCACATAGCTGTTACAGACCAGAGAGACGTCTCTGCAGTAACAATCCCATAGCTGTTACAGACGAGAGAGAGAAGTCCCTGTAGTAACAATCACATAGCTGTTACAGACGAGAGAGAGAAGTCCCTGCAGTAACAATCACATAGCTGTTACGGACGAGAGAGACGTCCCTGCAGTAACAATCACATAGCTGTTACAGACGAGAGAGAAGTCCCTGCAGTAACAATCACATAGCTGTTACAGACCAGAGAGACGTCCCTGCAGTAACAATCACATAGCTGTTACAGACCAGAGAGACGTCTCTGCAGTAACAATCACATAGCTGTTACGGACCAGAGAGACGTCCCTGCAGTAACAATCACATAGCTGTTACAGACCAGAGAGACGTCTCTGCAGTAACAATCACA
>NC_074665.1:93933423-94058423 GCF_029448725.1 Salvelinus fontinalis | reverse complement strand
CAGTAGGTAGGATGTGAGCTCTGGACCGCGGCTGAGCGTGTGTTTGCTTAGCTGCCCAGTGATGATTTCCAACAGTGAACCTCCACCTCTGTTGAAAGGGTCTGAAATCACACAGCGTTTGACTCCAAATCCCCGTTGTAAAGTTCTGTACCACATAACACCATATGATTGGTTTATATTGTATTTAAAACACAAGAAAATACAATGTTGGTAAGATGTCCACATTGTATTCTAAATGATCCCACCTTCATCTGCTGGGCTGTGCCTGACAGATCCTCTACTGTGTTGCTGGGCAACAACACGCCCCCCCCCCCGCCCCCCGGTCCCAGACGTCGCCCAACTCTACTGTTCAAAGCCATAATGTCTGTTGTTTTGAAACTTTACTGTTTACTCTTCATCTTTGATTGTTTATTTCACTTTTGTTTATTATCTAATTTCACCTGCTTTTGCAATTTAAACATATGCTTCATTTGAATCGGAGAGAGGGGGGACGCTTGACTGGCCAGACAGTTACTGAGATAAAGAGGAGATTGTGGAGTCTTGCCTCATGAGGTCAATTTATGAGGGTGCTTTCATGTTTACAGATTTAGCTGTGTTACTAGGAAACACTGGAAGACTGTACTACAGAGACGAGACGAGACGAGACGAGGAGAGGAGAGGAGAGGAAAGGAGAGGAGAGGAGAGGGTAGAAAAAAAACACATGTACACTCCAAGAACTGCACATGGTACTGATTAGAGGGGAGATGGGGGACTTGATCCAAGGACTCATTCTGATATTCAATGTTTTCATTCTACAGACTTCTGCCTATTAGGTGTTAGTTTACAGAGTACTGAGACTTCAGAATGACAGTTCTCTCTCTCACCAATGAGAGTGTTTATATCAATCACCGTTACAGCTGGACCAAACAGAACTGAGTCCTCTCTGGCACGACTTCATTGGACATTTACTAACAGACGCCTACTAACAAAAACTAAGATAATGACATCATCAACATGCACCAAGAGAAAGACAACCCGACCCTGAGAGGATTGACTGGCAGAATGTTCAACCAATTAACAGCTTCTTTCTCCTTTCTCTAAAAACTCAATTCCCAGATGTGTTCATTATCAGAACTCTCTCTCCCTCAGAGAGGACTGCAGCCTGGCTCCCTCAGAGAGGACTGCAGCCTGGCGCCCTCAGAGAGGACTGCAGCCTGGCTCCCTCAGAGAGGACTGCAGCCTGGCGCCCTCAGAGAGGACTGCAGCCTGGCGCCCTCAGAGAGGACTGCAGCCTGGCTCCCTCAGAGAGGACTGCAGCCTGGCGCCCTCAGAGAGGACTGCAGCCTGGCGCCCTCAGAGAGGACTGCAGCCTGGCTCCCTCAGAGAGGACTGCAGCCTGGCTCCCTCAGAGAGGACTGCAGCCTGGCTCCCTCAGAGAGGACTGCAGCCTGGCGCCCTCAGAGAGGACTGCAGCCTGGCTCCCTCAGAGAGGACTGCAGCCTGGCGCCCTCAGAGAGGACTGCAGCCTGGCGCCCTCAGAGAGGACTGCAGCCTGGCGCCCTCAGAGAGGACTGCAGCCTGGCTCCCTCAGAGAGGACTGCAGCCTGGCTCCCTCAGAGAGGACTGCAGCCTGGCGCCCTCAGAGAGGACTGCAGCCTGGCGCCCTCAGAGAGGACTGCAGCCTGGCTCCCTCAGAGAGGACTGCAGCCTGGCTCCCTCAGAGAGGACTGCAGCCTGGCGCCCTCAGAGAGGACTGCAGCCTGGCTCCCTCAGAGAGGACTGCAGCCTGGCGCCCTCAGAGAGGACTGCAGCCTGGCTCCCTCAGAGAGGACTGCAGCCTGGCTCCCTCAGAGAGGACTGCAGCCTGGCGCCCTCAGAGAGGACTGCAGCCTGGCGCCCTCAGAGAGGACTGCAGCCTGGCTCCCTCAGAGAGGACTGCAGCCTGGCGCCCTCAGAGACTTCTATTCCTTCACATTTCTTCCCCTCCCCCTCTCCCCGCCCTCTCTTCCTCCCCCGTCTCCAGCCTGTTTTTCTTTTGTCTGACAAGAGTTCAGGTGATCCTGTCCTCTCTCCTCCTGTCCTCTCTCCTCCTGTCCTCTCTCCTCCTGTCCTCTCTCCTCCTGTCCTCTCTCCTCCTGTCCTCTCTCCTCCTGTCCTCTCTCCTCCTGTCCTCTCTCCTCCTGTCCTCTCTCCTCCTGTCCTCTCTCCTCCTGTCCTCTCTCCTCCTGTCCTCTCTCCTCCTGTCCTCTCTCCTCCTGTCCTCTCTCCTCCTGTCCTCTCTCCTCCTGTCCTCTCTCCTCCTGTCCTCTCTGCTGTACACCAGGCAGAGCAGAGACAGCACTCTGTGGACCAAAATGAGGTCAGATGGAAAAAATGAAAGGGTAAGGAAGGCTATAAATAATGTCCAGCTGTGCTCTGAGCATATTCAGAGGTATTTTCAGACTCACTGCGGTCTCTCCCACCTCACTAGAATGGAACACGGTCTGCTGCACAACGGAACACAGATAGTCTAGTATATATCAGAAAGCAACCCAGGGACTCAAATAGTCTAGTATATATCAGAAAGCAACCCAGGGACTCAAATAGTCTAGTATATATCAGAAAGCAACCCAGGGACTCAAATAGTCTAGTATATATCAGAAAGCAACCGGGGACTCAAATAGTCTAGTATATATCAGAAAGCAACCGGGGACTCAAATAGTCTAGTATATATCAGAAAGCAACCCTGGACTCAAATAGTCTAGTAGATCAGAAAGCAACCCTGGACTCAAATAGTCTAGTATAGATCAGAAAGCAACCGGGGACTCAAATAGTCTAGTATATATCAGAAAGCAACCCGGGACTCAAATAGTCTAGTATATATCAGAAAGCAACCGGGGACTCAAATAGTCTAGTATAGATCAGAAAGCAACCCTGGACTCAAATAGTCTAGTATAGATCAGAAAGCAACCGGGGACTCAAATAGTCTAGTATATATCAGAAAGCAACCCGGGACTTAAATAGTCTAGTATATATCAGAAAGCAACCCGGGACTCAAATAGTCTAGTAGATCAGAAAGCAACCGGGGACTCAAATAGTCTAGTATACATCAGAAAGCAACCCTGGACTCAAATAGTCTAGTATACATCAGAAAGCAACCGGGGACTCAAATAGTCTAGTATACATCAGAAAGCAACCCTGGACTCAAATAGTCTAGTATATATCAGAAAGCAACCGGGGACTCAAATAGTCTAGTATATATCAGAAAGCAACCGGGGACTCAAATAGTCTAGTATATATCAGAAAGCAACCGGGGACTCAAATAGTCTAGTATATATCAGAAAGCAACCGGGGACTCAAATAGTCTAGTATATATCAGAAAGCAACCGGGGACTCAAATAGTCTAGTATACATCAGAAAGCAACCGGGGACTCAAATAGTCTAGTATACATCAGAAAGCAACCCTGGACTCAAATAGTCTAGTATATATCAGAAAGCAACCGGGGACTCAAATAGTATAGTATACATCAGAAAGCAACCAGGACTCAAATAGTCTAGTATATATCAGAAAGCAACCGTTTAAAAAGCGTTGTTGATATATTTTGCTCGTTAAGCCTCATTCGTGCCGTCTCAGCGTTGTCAACAAAGCATTACAAAGTGATCACCGCCTACAGAGGTTTCATCATTAAACATAACCAATGATTATATCATCAATGTCATTTGCACAACTACTTGAAAATGCATATATTTTTTTTAAATGAAAGCAGTGCCACCTTGCCAGCAAAACACTAATATCACACATAACATAGAACTATTCTGTATTCTCTACTACTAACAATAAGATGCATGAAATTACTGCCACTTTCCCGTGTTCTGCCTGGACTCTAACACGAAAGCTTCAACATGTTAAAATGAGGAAAGCCCTGTTCTGACCCAGCAGGCAGACGGGCAACAAGGAACACAGCAAGAACAAGCCTCCATTAGGGTTCAACTCTGTCTCTCCTCCCCTTGCCAGGGCAGACGGGAGTCACATGGGCTACAGACTCATTCATGAGGGTTCAACTCTGGGCTCTCCTCCCCTTGCCAGGGCAGACGGGCTGGGAGTCACATGGGTTCAACTCTGGGCTCTCCTCCCCTTGCCAGGGCAGACGGGGGTCACATGGGCTACAGACTCATTCATGAGGGTTCAACTCTGTCTCTCCTCTCCTTGTCAGGGCAGACGGGCTGGGAGTCACATGGGTTCAACTCTGTCTCTCCTCTCCTTGTCAGGGCAGACGGGCTGGGAGTCACATGGGTTCAACTCTGTCTCTCCTCTCCTTGCCAGGGCAGACGGGCTGGGAGTCACATGGGCTACAGACTCATTCATTAGGGTTCAACTCTGTCTCTCCTCCCCTTGTCAGGGCAGACAGGCTGGGAGTCATATGGGTTCAACTCTGTCTCTCCTCTCCTTGTCAGGGCAGACGGGCTGGGAGTCACATGGGTTCAACTCTGTCTCTCCTCTCCTTGTCAGGGCAGACGGGGCTGGGAGTCATATGGGTTCAACTCTGTCTCTCCTCTCCTTGTCAGGGCAGACGGGGCTGGGAGTCACATGGGTTCAACTCTCTCTCTCCTCTCCTTGCCAGGGCAGACGGGCTGGGAGTCACATGGGCTACAGACTCATTCATTAGGGTTCAACTCTGTCTCTCCTCCCCTTGCCAGGGAGTCACATGGGCTACAGACTCATTCATGAGGGTTCAACTCTGTCTCTCCTCCCCTTGCCAGGGCAGACGGGGGTCACATGGGTTCAACTCTGTCTCTCCTCCCCTTGTCAGGGCAGACGGGCTGGGGGTCACATGGGTTCAACTCTGTCTCTCCTCTCCTTGCCAGGGCAGACGGGGGTCACATGGGCTACAGACTCATTCATGAGGGTTCAACTCTGGGCTCTCCTCCCCTTGCCAGGGCAGATGGGCTGGGAGTCACATGGGCTACAGACTCATTCATGTGGGTTCAACTCTGTCTCTCCTCCCCTTGCCAGGGCAGACGGGCTGGGAGTCACATGGGCTACAGACTCATTCATGTGAGAGAGAGAGATTCAGAGTCTCTCAGAGCGTTCCCAGTCAAACCCACTGACACCCCGATCAGATCACAGCAAAATCACAGTCTACTAGAACAGAGCAATACTCAAATCATGAGGCATCAAAGCCAAATGAACTCAATAACATTAAGAAATGCTATAGGTGGAAGGAATGCAGTGTGGAAATCTACCAAAAAACTATTAGGCAACAACAAATTCAATCCCTTTAAGACAACTTCCTGGACAAAACGTTTCACTGTAATAGTGTAAAGGTGTAAACTTGACAGTAGAAAACCTAAACAGTATATTTGACCTCTATCAAATCTAAAAAATGTCAAACAGAAAACTGAAGAAAATGAACAAACGGTTTGATGAAGAATACAAAAAAACCTAAGAAAGAAATGAGGAAACCTGTCCAACCAAAAACACAGAGACCCAGAAAACCTGAGTCTACGCCTTCACTATGGTGAATCACTAAAACAATACAGAAAACCTGAGTCTACTCCTTCACTATGGTGAATCACTAAAACAATACAGAAAACCTGAGTCTACTCCTTCACTATGGTGAATCACTAAAACAATACAGAAAACCTGAGTCTACTCCTTCACTATGGTGAATCACTAAAACAATACAGAAAACCTGAGTCTACTCCTTCACTATGGTGAATCACTAAAACAATACAGAAAACCTGAGTCTACACCTTCACTATGGTGAATCACTAAAACAATACAGAAAACCTGAGTCTACTCCTTCACTATGGTGAATCACTAAAACAATACAGAAAACCTGAGTCTACACCTTCACTATGGTGAATCACTAAAACAATACAGAAAACCTGAGTCTACGCCTTCACTATGGTGAATCACTAAGACAATACAGAAAACCTGAGTCTACGCCTTCACTATGGTGAATCACTAAAACAATACAGAAATACACTACGGAAAAAGAAGGAACAGCACGTCAGAAATCAGCTCAATGTAATTGAAGAATCCATCGACTCTAACCACTTCTGGGAACATTGGAAAACACTAAACAAACAACAACACGAAGAGTTATCAGAGATGTATGGATAAAACACTTCTCCTATATTTTTGGCTCTATAACAAACAACAAACACCAAAACATAGACATGATCAAATACAAATCTTAGAATGAACTATTAAAGACTACCAGAACCCACTTGATTCTCCAATTACCTTGAATGAACCACAGGACAAAATACAAACCCTCCAACCCAAAAAGGCCTGTGGTGATGATGGTATCCTCAATAAAATGATCAAATAGAGTTTAAATTTAGACAATTGGAATTTGTTGTCTAACATCATCCTCAGCTCTGGCATCTTCCCCAATACTTGGAACCAAGGACTGATCACCCCAATTTGACCCCAATAACTACCGTGGGATATGCGTCAACAGTAACCTTGGGAAAATCCTCTGCATTATCATTAACAGCAGACTCGTACATTTCCTCAGTGAAAACAATGTACTGAGCAAATGTCAAATTGGCTTTTTATACAATTATCGTACGACAGACCACGTATTCACCCTGCACACTCTAATTGACAAACAAACCAAAACAAAGGCAAAGTCTTCTCACTCATTGTTGATTTCAAAAAAGCCTTTGACTCAATTTGGCATCAGGGTTTGCTGTACAAATAGATGGAAAGTGGTGTTGGAGGAAAAACATACAACATTATAAAAACCCATGTACACAAACAAGTGTGCAGCTAAAATTGGCAAAGACACACATCTCTTCCCACAAGGCCGTGGGGTGAAACAGGATGTAGCCCCACCCTCTTCAACAAGACACACATCTCTTCCCACAGGGCCGTGGGGTGAAACAGGATGTAGCTTAAGCCCCACCCTCTTCAACAAGACACACATCTCTTCCCACAAGGCCGTGGGGTGAAACAGGATGTAGCCCCACCCTCTTCAACAAGACACACATCTCTTCCCACAAGGCCGTGGGGTGAAACAGGATGCAGCCCCACCCTCTTCAACATATATCAAATCAATAGTTTGTCACATGCACCGAATACAACAGGTATTCACCTCCAATGAAATGCTGAATACAACAGGTATTCACCTCCAATGAAATGCTGAATACAACAGGTATTCACCTCCAATGAAATGCTGAAAACAACAGGTATTCACCTCCAATGAAATGCTGAAAACAACAGGTATTCACCTCCAATGAAATGCTGAATACAACAGGTATTCACCTCCAATGAAATGCTGAATACAACAGGTATTCACCTCCAATGAAATGCTGAATACAACAGGTATTCACCTCCAATGAAATGCTGAATACAACAGGTATTCACCTCCAATGAAATGCTGAATACAACAGGTATTCACCTCCAATGAAATGCTGAATACAACAGGTATTCACCTCCAATGAAATGCTGAATACAACAGGTATTCACCTCCAATGAAATGCTGAATACAACAGGTATTCACCTCCAATGAAATGCTGAATACAACAGGTATTCACCTCCAATGAAATGCTGAATACAACAGGTATTCACCTCCAATGAAATGCTGAATACAACAGGTATTCACCTCCAATGAAATGCTGAATACAACAGGTATTCACCTCCAATGAAATGCTGAAAACAACAGGTATTCACCTCCAATGAAATGCTGAATACAACAGGTATTCACCTCCAATGAAATGCTGAATACAACAGGTATTCACCTCCAATGAAATGCTGAATACAACAGGTATTCACCTCCAATGAAATGCTGAATACAACAGGTATTCACCTCCAATGAAATGCTGAATACAACAGGTATTCACCTCCAATGAAATGCTGAATACAACAGGTATTCACCTCCAATGAAATGCTGAATACAACAGGTATTCACCTCCAATGAAATGCTGAATACAACAGGTATTCACCTCCAATGAAATGCTGAATACAACAGGTATTCACCTCCAATGAAATGCTGAATACAACAGGTATTCACCTCCAATGAAATGCTGAATACAACAGGTATTCACCTCCAATGAAATGCTGAATACAACAGGTATTCACCTCCAATGAAATGCTGAATACAACAGGTATTCACCTCCAATGAAATGCTGAATACAACAGGTATTCACCTCCAATGAAATGCTGAATACAACAGGTATTCACCTCCAATGAAATGCTGAATACAACAGGTATTCACCTCCAATGAAATGCTGAATACAACAGGTATTCACCTCCAATGAAATGCTGAATACAACAGGTATTCACCTCCAATGAAATGCTGAATACAACAGGTATTCACCTCCAATGAAATGCTCACTTACAAGCCCTTAACCAACAATGCAGTTAAGAAAAATACAAATAAATAAATAAAAGTAAACAATAAAGAGCAGCAGTAAATAACAACAGCATTATATACAGGGGGTACCGGTACAGAGTCAATGTGGAGGCTATATACAGGGGGTACCAGTACAGAGTCAATGTGGAGACTATATACAGGGTGTTACGGTACAGAGTCAATGTGGAGACTATATACAGGGTGTTACGGTACAGAGTCAATGTGGAGACTATTTACAGGGTGTTACGGTACAGAGTCAATGTGGAGGCTATATACAGGGTGTTACGGTACAGAGTCAATGTGGAGGCTATATACAGGGGGTACCAGTACAGAGTCAATGTGGAGGCTATATACAGGGGGTACCGGTACAGAGTCAATGTGGAGGCTATATACAGGGGGGTACCGGTACAGAGTCAATGTGGAGACTATATACAGGGGGTACCGGTACAGAGTCAATGTGGAGGCTATATACAGGGTGTACCGGTACAGAGTCAATGTGGAGACTATATACAGGGGGGTACCGGTACAGAGTCAATGTGGAGGCTATATACAGGGGGTACCGGTACAGAGTCAATGTGGAGACTATATACAGGGGGTACCGGTACAGAGTCAATGTGGAGGCTATATACAGGGGGTACAGAGTCAATGTGGAGGCTATATACAGGGGGTACAGAGTAAATGTGGAGGCTATATACAGGGGGTACCGGTACAGAGTCAATGTGGAGGCTATATACAGGGTGTACCGGTACAGAGTCAATGTGGAGGCTATATACAGGGGGTACCGGTACAGAGTCAATGTGGAGGCTATATACAGGGGGTACCGGTACAGAGTCAATGTGGAGGCTATATACAGGGGGTACCGGTACAGAGTCAATGTGGAGGCTATATACAGGGGGTACCGGTACAGAGTCAATGTGGAGGCTATATACAGGGGGTACCGGTACAGAGTCAATGTGGAGGCTATATACAGGGGGTACCGGTACAGAGTCAATGTGGAGGCTATATACAGGGGGTACCGGTACAGAGTCAATGTGGAGGCTATATACAGGGGGTACCGGTACAGAGTCATTGTGGAGGCTATATACAGGGGGTACCGGTACAGAGTCAATGTGGAGACTATATACAGGGGGTACCGGTACAGAGTCAATGTGGAGGCTATATACCGGGTGTTACGGTACAGAGTCAATGTGGAGGCTATATACAGGGGTACCGGTACAGAGTCAATGTGGAGGCTATATACAGGGTGTTACGGTACAGAGTCAATGTGGAGGCTATATACAGGGGGTACCGGTACAGAGTCAATGTGGAGGCTATATACAGGGGGTACCGGTACAGAGTCAATGTGGAGGCTATATACAGGGGGTACCGGTACAGAGTCAATGTGGAGGCTATATACAGGGGGTACCGGTACAGAGTCAATGTGGAGGCTATATACAGGGGGTACCGGTACAGAGTCAATGTGGAGGCTATATACAGGGTATTACGGTACAGAGTCAATGTGGAGGCTATATACAGGGGGGTACCGGTACAGAGTCAATGTGGAGGCTATATACAGGGGGTACCGGTACAGAGTCAATGTGGAGGCTATATACAGGGGGTACCGGTACAGAGTCAATGTGGAGGCTATATACAGGGGGTACCGGTACAGAGTCAATGTGGAGGCTATATACAGGGGGTACCGGTACAGAGTCAATGTGGAGACTATATACAGGGGGTACTGGTACAGAGTCAATGTGGAGGCTATATACAGGGGGTACCGGTACAGAGTCAATGTGGAGGTTATATACAGGGGGTACCGGTACAGAGTCAATGTGGAGGCTATATACAGGGTATTACGGTACAGAGTCAATGTGGAGGCTATATACAGGGGGTACCGGTACAGAGTCAATGTGGAGGCTATATACAGGGGGTACCGGTACAGAGTCAATGTGGAGACTATATACAGGGGGTTACGGTACAGAGTCAATGTGGAGGCTATATACAGGGGGTACCGGTACAGAGTCAATGTGGAGGCTATATACAGGGGGTACCGGTACAGAGTCAATGTGGAGGCTATATACAGGGTGTTACGGTACAGAGTCAATGTGGAGGCTATATACAGGGGGTACCGGTACAGAGTCAATGTGGAGGCTATATACAGGGGGTACCGGTACAGAGTCAATGTGGAGGCTATATACAGGGGGTACCGGTACAGAGTCAATGTGGAGACTATATACAGGGGATACTGGTACAGAGTCAATGTGGAGGCTATATACAGGGTGTTACGGTACAGAGTCAATGTGGAGGCTAAATACAGGGGGTACCGGTACAGAGTCAATGTGGAGGCTATATACAGGGGGTACCGGTACAGAGTCAATGTGGAGGCTATATACAGGGGGTACCGGTACAGAGTCAATGTGGAGGCTATATACAGGGTGTTACGGTACAGAGTCAATGTGGAGGCTATATACAAGGAGTACAGGTGTTACGGGTTATATACAGGGAGTACAGGTGTTACGGTACAGAGTCAATGTGGAGGCTATATACAGGGTGTTACGGTACAGAGTCAATGTGGAGGCTATATACAGGGGGTACCGGTACAGAGTCAATGTGGAGACTATATACAGGGGATACTGGTACAGAGTCAATGTGGAGGCTATATACAGGGTGTTACGGTACAGAGTCAATGTGGAGGCTAAATACAGGGGGTACCGGTACAGAGTCAATGTGGAGGCTATATACAGGCGGTACCGGTACAGAGTCAATGTGGAGGCTATATACAGGGGGTACCGGTACAGAGTCAATGTGGAGGCTATATACAGGGGGGTACCGGTACAGAGTCAATGTGGAGACTATATACAGGGGGTACCGGTACAGAGTCAATGTGGAGGCTATATACAGGGTGTACCGGTACAGAGTCAATGTGGAGACTATATACAGGGGGGTACCGGTACAGAGTCAATGTGGAGGCTATATACAGGGGGTACCGGTACAGAGTCAATGTGGAGACTATATACAGGGGGTACCGGTACAGAGTCAATGTGGAGGCTATATACAGGGGGTACAGAGTCAATGTGGAGGCTATATACAGGGGGTACAGAGTAAATGTGGAGGCTATATACAGGGGGTACCGGTACAGAGTCAATGTGGAGGCTATATACAGGGTGTACCGGTACAGAGTCAATGTGGAGGCTATATACAGGGGGTACCGGTACAGAGTCAATGTGGAGGCTATATACAGGGGGTACCGGTACAGAGTCAATGTGGAGGCTATATACAGGGGGTACCGGTACAGAGTCAATGTGGAGGCTATATACAGGGGGTACCGGTACAGAGTCAATGTGGAGGCTATATACAGGGGGTACCGGTACAGAGTCAATGTGGAGGCTATATACAGGGGGTACCGGTACAGAGTCAATGTGGAGGCTATATACAGGGGGTACCGGTACAGAGTCAATGTGGAGGCTATATACAGGGGGTACCGGTACAGAGTCATTGTGGAGGCTATATACAGGGGGTACCGGTACAGAGTCAATGTGGAGACTATATACAGGGGGTACCGGTACAGAGTCAATGTGGAGGCTATATACCGGGTGTTACGGTACAGAGTCAATGTGGAGGCTATATACAGGGGTACCGGTACAGAGTCAATGTGGAGGCTATATACAGGGTGTTACGGTACAGAGTCAATGTGGAGGCTATATACAGGGGGTACCGGTACAGAGTCAATGTGGAGGCTATATACAGGGGGTACCGGTACAGAGTCAATGTGGAGGCTATATACAGGGGGTACCGGTACAGAGTCAATGTGGAGGCTATATACAGGGGGTACCGGTACAGAGTCAATGTGGAGGCTATATACAGGGGGTACCGGTACAGAGTCAATGTGGAGGCTATATACAGGGTATTACGGTACAGAGTCAATGTGGAGGCTATATACAGGGGGGTACCGGTACAGAGTCAATGTGGAGGCTATATACAGGGGGTACCGGTACAGAGTCAATGTGGAGGCTATATACAGGGGGTACCGGTACAGAGTCAATGTGGAGGCTATATACAGGGGGTACCGGTACAGAGTCAATGTGGAGGCTATATACAGGGGGTACCGGTACAGAGTCAATGTGGAGACTATATACAGGGGGTACTGGTACAGAGTCAATGTGGAGGCTATATACAGGGGGTACCAGTACAGAGTCAATGTGGAGGCTATATACAGGGGGTACCGGTACAGAGTCAATGTGGAGACTATATACAGGGGGTACCGGTACAGAGTCAATGTGGAGGCTATATACAGGGGGTACTGGTACAGAGTCAATGTGGAGGCTATATACAGGGGGTACTGGTACAGAGTCAATGTGGAGGCTATATACAGGGGGTACCGGTACAGAGTCAATGTGGAGGTTATATACAGGGGGTACCGGTACAGAGTCAATGTGGAGGCTATATACAGGGTATTACGGTACAGAGTCAATGTGGAGGCTATATACAGGGGGTACCGGTACAGAGTCAATGTGGAGGCTATATACAGGGGGTACCGGTACAGAGTCAATGTGGAGACTATATACAGGGGGTTACGGTACAGAGTCAATGTGGAGGCTATATACAGGGGGTACCGGTACAGAGTCAATGTGGAGGCTATATACAGGGGGTACCGGTACAGAGTCAATGTGGAGGCTATATACAGGGTGTTACGGTACAGAGTCAATGTGGAGGCTATATACAGGGGGTACCGGTACAGAGTCAATGTGGAGGCTATATACAGGGGGTACCGGTACAGAGTCAATGTGGAGGCTATATACAGGGGGTACCGGTACAGAGTCAATGTGGAGACTATATACAGGGGATACTGGTACAGAGTCAATGTGGAGGCTATATACAGGGTGTTACGGTACAGAGTCAATGTGGAGGCTAAATACAGGGGGTACCGGTACAGAGTCAATGTGGAGGCTATATACAGGGGGTACCGGTACAGAGTCAATGTGGAGGCTATATACAGGGGGTACCGGTACAGAGTCAATGTGGAGGCTATATACAGGGTGTTACGGTACAGAGTCAATGTGGAGGCTATATACAAGGAGTACAGGTGTTACGGGTTATATACAGGGAGTACAGGTGTTACGGTACAGAGTCAATGTGGAGGCTATATACAGGGTGTTACGGTACAGAGTCAATGTGGAGGCTATATACAAGGAGTACAGGTGTTACGGGTTATATACAGGGAGTACAGGTGTTACGGTACAGAGTCAATGTGGAGGCTATATACAGGGAGTACAGGTGTTACGGTACAGAGTCAATGTGGAGGCTATATACAGGGGGGTACCGGTACAGAGTCAATGTGGAGGCTATATACAGGGGTACCGGTACAGAGTCAATGTGGAGGCTATATACAGGGGGTACTGGTACAGAGTCAATGTGGAGGCTATATACAGGGGGTACCGGTACAGAGTCAATGTGGAGGCTATATACAGGGGGTACTGGTACAGAGTCAATGTGGAGGCTATATACAGGGGGTACTGGTACAGAGTCAATGTGGAGACTATATACAGGGTGTTACGGTACAGAGTCAATGTGGAGGCTATATACAGGGTGTTACGGTACAGAGTCAACGTGGAGGCTATATACAGGGGGTACCGGTACAGAGTCAATGTGCAGGCTATATACAGGGGGTACCGGTACAGAGTCAATGTGGAGGCTATATACAGGGGGTACCGGTACAGAGTCAATGTGGAGGCTATATACAGGGTGTTATGGTACAGAGTCAATGTGGAGGCTATATACAGGGGGTGCTGGTACAGAGTCAATGTGGAGGCTATATACAGGGTATTACGGTACAGAGTCAATGTGGAGGCTATATACAGGGTGTTACGGTACAGAGTCAATGTGGAGGCTATATACAGGGTGTTACGGTACAGAGTCAATGTGGAGGCTATATACAGGGGGTACCGGTACAGAGTCAATGTGGAGGCTATATACAGGGGGTACCAGTACAGAGTCAATGTGGAGGCTATATACAGGGGGTACCGGTACAGAGTCAATGTGGAGGCTATATACAGGGGGTACCGGTACAGAGTCAATGTGGAGGCTATATACAGGGGGTACCGGTACAGAGTCAATGGGGAGGCTATATACAGGGGGTGCCGTACAGAGTCAATGTGGAGGCTATATACAGGGGGTACCAGTACAGAGTCAATGTGGAGGCTATATACAGGGTGTTACGGTACAGAGTCAATGTGGAAGCTATATACAGGGGGTACCGGTACAGAGTCAATGTGGAGGCTATATACAGGGTGTTACGGTACAGAGTCAATGTGGAGGCTATATACAGGGGGTACCGGTACAGAGTCAATGTGGAGGCTATATACAGGGGGTACCGGTACAGAGTCAATGTGGAGGCTATATACAGGGGGTACCGGTACAGAGTCAATGTGGAGGCTATATACAGGGTGTACCGGTACAGAGTCAATGTGGAGGCTATATACAGGGTGTTACGGTACAGAGTCAATGTGGAGGCTATATACAGGGTGTTACGGTACAGAGTCAATGTGGAGGCTATATACAGGGTATTACGGTACAGAGTCAATGTGGAGGCTATATACAGGGTGTTTCGGTACAGAGTCAATGTGGAGGCTATATACAGGGTGTTACGGTACAGAGTCAATGTGGAGGCTATGTACAGGGTGTTACGGTACAGAGTCAATGTGGAGGCTATATACAGGGTGTTACGGTACAGAGTCAATGTGGAGGCTATATACAGGGTATTACGGTACAGAGTCAATGTGGAGGCTATATACAGGGTGTTACGGTACAGAGTCAATGTGGAGGCTATATACAGGGTGTTACGGTACAGAGTCAATGTGGAGGCTGTGTACAGGGTGTTACGGTACAGAGTCAATGTGGAGGCTATGTACAGGGGGTACCATTACAGAGTCAATGTGGAGGCTATATACAGGGGGTACCGGTACAGAGTCAATGGGGAGGCTATATACAGGGGGTGCCGTACAGAGTCAATGTGGAGGCTATATACAGGGGGTACCAGTACAGAGTCAATGTGGAGGCTATATACAGGGTGTTACGGTACAGAGTCAATGTGGAAGCTATATACAGGGGGTACCGGTACAGAGTCAATGTGGAGGCTATATACAGGGTGTTACGGTACAGAGTCAATGTGGAGGCTATATACAGGGGGTACCGGTACAGAGTCAATGTGGAGGCTATATACAGGGGGTACCGGTACAGAGTCAATGTGGAGGCTATATACAGGGGGTACCGGTACAGAGTCAATGTGGAGGCTATATACAGGGTGTACCGGTACAGAGTCAATGTGGAGGCTATATACAGGGTGTTACGGTACAGAGTCAATGTGGAGGCTATATACAGGGTGTTACGGTACAGAGTCAATGTGGAGGCTATATACAGGGTGTTACGGTACAGAGTCAATGTGGAGGCTATATACAGGGTGTTACGGTACAGAGTCAATGTGGAGGCTATATACAGGGTGTTACGGTACAGAGTCAATGTGGAGGCTATGTACAGGGTGTTACGGTACAGAGTCAATGTGGAGGCTATATACAGGGTGTTACGGTACAGAGTCAATGTGGAGGCTATATACAGGGTATTACGGTACAGAGTCAATGTGGAGGCTATATACAGGGTGTTACGGTACAGAGTCAATGTGGAGGCTATATACAGGGTGTTACGGTACAGAGTCAATGTGGAGGCTATGTACAGGGTGTTACGGTACAGAGTCAATGTGGAGGCTATATACAGGGGGTACCATTACAGAGTCAATGTGGAGGCTATATACAGGGTGTTACGGTACAGAGTCAATGTGGAGGCTATATACAGGGGGTACCGGTACAGAGTCAATGTGGAGGCTATATACAGGGGGTACCGGTACAGAGTCAATGTGGAGGCTATATACAGGGGGTACTGGTACAGAGTCAATGTGGAGGCTATATACAGGGGGTACCGGTACAGAGTCAATGTGGAGGCTATATACAGGGGGTACCGGTACAGAGTCAATGTGGAGGCTATATACAGGGTGTACCGGTACAGAGTCAATGTGGAGGATATATACAGGGGGTACCGGTACAGAGTCAATGTGGAGACTATATACAGGGGGTACCGGTACAGAGTCAATGTGGAGGCTATATACAGGGGGTACCGGTACAGAGTCAATGTGGAGGCTAAATACAGGGGGTACCGGTACAGAGTCAATGTGGAGGCTATATACAGGGGGTACCGGTACAGAGTCAATGTGGAGGCTATATACAGGGGGTACCGGTACAGAGTCAATGTGGAGGCTATATACAGGGGGTACCGGTACAGAGTCAATGTGGAGGCTATATACAGGGTGTACCGGTACAGAGTCAATGTGGAGGATATATACAGGGGGTACCGGTACAGAGTCAATGTGGAGACTATATACAGGGGGTACCGGTACAGAGTCAATGTGGAGGCTATATACAGGGGGTACCAGTACAGAGTCAATGTAGAGGCTATATACAGGGGGAACCGGTACAGAGTCAATGTGGAGGCTATATACAGGGGGTACCGGTACAGAGTCAATGTGGAGGCTATATACAGGGTGTACCGGTACAGAGTCAATGTGGAGGCTATATACAGGGTGTACCGGTACAGAGTCAATGTGGAGGCTATATACAGGGTGTTACGGTACAGATTCAATGTGCTGGCTATATACAGGGGTTACCAGTACAGAGTCAATGTGGAGGCTATATACAGGGGGTACCGGTACAGAGTCAATGTGGAGGCTATATACAGGGTGTTACGGTACAGAGTCAGTGTGGAGGCTATATACAGGGGTACCGGTACAGAGTCAATGTGGAGGCTATATACAGGGTGTTACGGTACAGAGTCAATGTGGAGGCTATATACAGGGGGTACTGGTACAGAGTCAATGTGGAGGCTATATACAGGGTGTACCGGTACAGAGTCAATGTGGAGGCTATATACAGGGTGTTACGGTACAGAGTCAATGTGGAGGCTATATACAGGGTGTTACGGTACAGAGTCAATGTGGAGGCTATATACAGGGTGTTACGGTACAGAGTCAATGTGGAGGCTATATACAGGGGGTACCGGTACAGAGTCAATGTGGAGGCTATATACAGGGGGTACCATACAGAGTCAATGTGGAGGCTATATACAGGGGGTACCGGTACAGAATCAATGTGGAGGCTATATACAGGGGGTACCGGTACAGAGTCAATGTGGAGGCTATATACAGGGGGTACCGGTACAGAGTCAATGTGGAGACTATATACAGGGGGTACCGGCACAGAGTCAATGTGGAGACTATATACAGGGGGTACCGGCACAGAGTCAATGTGCGGAGGCACCGGTGTCCAGGTAATATGTACATGTAGAGTTATTAAACTGACTATACATAGATAATAACAGAGAGTAGCAGCAGTGTAGAAGAGGAGGTACCGGTACAGAGTCAATGTGCGGAGGCACCGGTGTCCAGGTAATATGTACATGTAGGTAGAGTTATTAAACTGACTATACATAGATAATAACAGAGAGTAGCAGCAGTGTAGAAGAGGAGGTACCGGTACAGAGTCAATGTGCGGAGGCACCGGTGTCCAGGTAATATGTACATGTAGGTAGAGTTATTAAACTGACTATACATAGATAACAACAGAGAGGAGCAGCAGTGTAGAAGAGGGGCAATGCAAATAGTCTGGGTAGCCATTTGATTAGCTGTTTAGAAACCTCTTGGACCTAGACTTGATAATTAGTTGATGATACGAGGGCACTAGAACAGTCTACAGCACACGGCCTAACTCTACTACAATCTGAAGCTAAATGTCTACTGTTTCTGGAGAACATTACGTTTCCCGAACTCTGTCAAGAAGAAACACCGTTTTATTAGAGGAATCTGTCACTTGATCTGAACTGAAAGCCGCTCTTTTAAATATGAAGATGGATTAAGCCCCGGGGTATTGATGGAATACCTCCTGAAGTCTTTTGGGATGAGTTAGGACCACTTATTCTTGAATCGTTTAATATTGCTCTTGAAAAAGGACAATTCCACAGAGGCATCATCACAGCTACGATATCCCTAAGAAAGGTACAGACCTCACAAATTGTGCCAATTTTCAGCCAATCAGTTGAAATCGGAACAGAAATGAAGATGTATGCCCAAGTTCCAGCCACGCGCCGAGAGAAAGTAATTAACGAGCTCATCCACCCGGACCAAACAGGGTTTATTAAGGGTCGTCAACAGGCGCCGCCTGTTCCATGTGGTTGTCAAGGCTTCCCGGCTGGATGTGCTATGTGTTATCATTAGATGCAGAGGAAGCCTTTGAACCCTTAGAGTGGGAACATTTATGTCTTGTTCAACATTTTTGGTGTTAGATTTATACATATGGTCTGCACCATGGATATGAATCCTTCTATTACATCTACAGACACGACCCATTCTAATCCATTTACCATACAACCAGGATGTAAACAAGGTTGCCCCGCCTCCCCTATGCTATTTGCTCTCTCTTGAACAGATGGCACCAAACACAGGTCAAAATGTGTCTTCGTCACATATCCCAATGAAACACACTGAACAGCCCACGGCGACTCGGCCCCGCCGCCCACGGCGACTCGGCCCCGCCGCCCACGGCGACTCGGCCCCGCCGCCCACGGCGACTCGGCCCCGCCGCCCACGGCGACTCGGCCCCGCCGCCCACGGCGACTCGGCCCCGCCGCCCACGGCGACTCGGCCCCGCCGCCCACCGCGACTCGGCCCCGCCGCCCACCGCGACTCGGCCCCGCCGCCCTCCGCGACTCGGCCCCGCCGCCCTCCGCGACTCGGCCCCGCCGCCCCTCGACCAAGACACCAAGACACCCCCCTCTATCACTTTACTAGCTGCTCAGAAAGACACCCCCCCTCTATCACTTTACTAGCTGCTCACCAAGACACCCCGCTCTATCACTTTACTAGCTGCTCAGCAAGACACCCCCCTCTATCACTTTACCAGCTGCTCAGCAAGACACCCCCCCCCTCTATCACTTTACCAGCTGCTCAGCAAGACACCCCCCCCTCTATCACTTTACCAGCTGCTCAGCAAGACACCCCCCCCCTCTATCACTTTACCAGCTGCTCAGCAAGACACCCCCCCCTCTATCACTTTACCAGCTGCTCAGCAAGACACCCCCCTCTATCACTTTACTAGCTGCTCAGCAAGACACCCCCCTCTATCACTTTACTAGCTGCTCAGACACCCCCCCCTCTATCACTTTACCAGCTGCTCAGAAAGACACCCCCCTCTATCACTTTACCAGCTGCTCATAAAGACAACCCCCCCCTCTATCACTTTACTAGCTGCTCAGACACCCCCCTCTATCACTTTACCAGCTGCTCAGCAAGACACCCCCCCCTCTATCACTTTACTAGCTGCTCAGCAAGACACCCCCCCTCTATCACTTTACCAGCTGCTCAGCAAGACACCCCCCCTCTATCACTTTACCAGCTGCTCAGACAGACAACCCCCCCCCTCTATCACTTTACCAGCTGCTCAGAAAGACACCCCCCCTCTATCACTTTACCAGCTGCTCAGAAAGACACCCCCCTCTATCACTTTACTAGCTGCTCAGACACCCCCCTCTATCACTTTACTAGCTGCTCAGCAAGACACCCCCCTCTATCACTTTACTAGCTGCTCAGAAAGACACCCCCCTCTATCACTTTACTAGCTGCTCAGAAAGACACCCCCCTCTATGACTTTACCAGCTGCTCAGCAAGACACCCTCCTCTATCACTTTACCAGCTGCTCACCAAGACACCCCCCTCTATGACTTTACCAGCTGCTCAGCAAGACACCCCCCTCTATCACTTTACCAGCTGCTCAGCAAGACACCCCCCCCTCTATCACTTTACTAGCTGCTCAGCAAGACACCCCCCCCCTCTATCACTTTACTAGCTGCTCAGCAAGACACCCCCCTCTATCACTTTACCAGCTGCTCAGAAAGACACCCCCCTCTATCACTTTACCAGCTGCTCAGCAAGACACCCCCCCCTCTATCACTTTACCAGCTGCTCAGAAAGACACCCCCCTCTATCACTTTACCAGCTGCTCAGAAAGACACCCCCCTCTATCACTTTACCAGCTGCTCAGCAAGACACCCCCCTCTATCACTTTACTAGCTGCTCAGCAAGACACCCCCCTCTATCACTTTACTAGCTGCTCAGACACCCCCCCCCTCTATCACTTTACCAGCTGCTCAGAAAGACACCCCCCTCTATCACTTTACCAGCTGCTCATAAAGACAACCCCCCTCTCTATCACTTTACTAGCTGCTCAGACACCCCCCTCTATCACTTTACCAGCTGCTCAGCAAGACACCCCCCCCTCTATCACTTTACTAGCTGCTCAGCAAGACACCCCCCCTCTATCACTTTACCAGCTGCTCAGCAAGACACCCCCCCTCTATCACTTTACCAGCTGCTCAGACAGACAACCCCCCCCCTCTATCACTTTACCAGCTGCTCAGAAAGACACCCCCCCTCTATCACTTTACCAGCTGCTCAGAAAGACACCCCCCTCTATCACTTTACTAGCTGCTCAGACACCCCCCTCTATCACTTTACTAGCTGCTCACCAAGACACCCCCCTCTATCACTTTACTAGCTGCTCAGAAAGACACCCCCCTCTATCACTTTACTAGCTGCTCAGCAAGACACCCCCCTCTATCACTTTACCAGCTGCTCAGCAAGACACCCCCCCCTCTATCACTTTACTAGCTGCTCAGCAAGACACCCCCCTCTATCACTTTACCAGCTGCTCAGCAAGACACCCCCCTCTATCACTTTACCAGCTGCTCAGAAAGACACCCCCCTCTATCACTTTACTAGCTGCTCAGCAAGACACCCCCCCCCCCTCTATCACTTTACTAGCTGCTCAGAAAGACACCCCCCTCTATCACTTTACTAGCTGCTCAGCAAGACACCCCCCTCTATCACTTTACTAGCTGCTCAGCAAGACACCCCCCTCTATCACTTTACTAGCTGCTCAGAAAGACACGCCCCTCTATCACTTTACCAGCTGCTCAGAAAGACACCCCCCTCTATCACTTTACCAGCTGCTCAGAAAGACACCCCCCTCTATCACTTTACCAGCTGCTCAGAAAGACACGCCCCACACCACATATCTAGAATCCTTGTTACCACGGTAATCCTCAGTGGGTCTAGGTAATAGAGTGCTGAGATCAATGCAGAGAGAGCAGAGAGCTACAGTAACATCAGATGGTCTGAGTCCAGGGAGATACGGCACTATGGAAGACAGCTGGATAAGTCCTTACCAGAGCTGGCCACTGGATGTGCTTGTCTTTAGTCCCCTGAGGGTTCTCCCCCAGTACGGTGCCCTCTCTCCTCTTGGCCCACACCAGCTGCTGCTCCTGCAGGGTGCTCTCTCTCCTCTTGGCCCACACCAGCTGCTGCTCCAGCAGGAACACCTGGAAGTCCTCGTACACTTTCACCCACTCGCGCTTCTCCCACTCCAGGTCATCAAACTCCACGTACACCTGGGACAAGAGAGGAGAAGGGGTGAGTTCATGGGTAAACATTAGAGGTCGATAGATTCATCGGGCCGGTATTTTTAGGCGCCGATTTGACGATTAAAAAAAAAAAATGCACCTTTATTTAATCTTTATTTAACTAGTTAAGTCAGTTAAGAACACATTCTTATTGCAGAACGACAGATTTTTAACCTTGTCAGCTCGGGGGATCCAATCTTGCAACCTTACGGTTAACTAGTCCAATGCTCTAACACCTGATTACATTGCACTCCACGAGGAGCCTGCCTGTTAGCGAATGCAGTACGCTAAGGTAAGTTGCTAGCTAGCATTAAACTTATCTTGTAAAAAACAATCAATCAATGACTGTCATTGCTCCAATGTGTACTTAACCATAAACATCAATGCCTTTCTAAAATCAATACACAAGTATATATTTTTAAACCTGCATATTTAGCTAAAAGAAATCCAGGTTAGCAGGCAGTATTAACCAGGTGAAATTGTGTCATTTCTCTTGCGTTCGTTGCACGCAGAGTCAGGGTATATGCAACAGTTTGGGCCGCCTGGCTCTTTGTGAACTAATTTGCCAGAACTTTACGTAATTATGACAACATTGAAGGTTGTGCAATGTAACAGGAATATTTAGACTCATGGATGCCACCCGTTAGATAAAATACGGAACGGAATAAAAGTTTTGTTTTCGAGGTGATAGTTTCCGGATTAGTCAAAGGTATATGGTTTAGAGAGAAATAGTAGACACGTTATAATTCCTGTAATAACTTGCAGCTGAACTTGAAAGGGGTTCCTTCGTTATTTTATCGTTCATGTCTTCCATAGAGAATGTCTTGATCTACTTCAAATAAGGTCTGTGTTTCGCGGAGGAGCAGACTGACAGGGGACCATGCAGACAAGCTCTGCTTTCTGCACTACAACCTAAAACTTCTTAACTGGGAATATTGAAGACACATGAAAGCTGGTGGTTCATTTTAACATACACTGCTCAAAAAAATAAAGGGAACACTTAAACAACACAATGTAACTCCAAGTCAATCACACTTCTGTGAAATCAAACTGTCCACTTAGGAAGCAACACTGATTGACAATACATTTCACATGCTGTTGTGCAAATGGAATAGACAAAAGGTGGAAATTATAGGCAATTAGCAAGACACCCCCAATAAAGGAGTGATTCTGCAGGTGGTGACCACAGACCACTTCTCAGTTCCTATGCTTCCTGGCTGATGTTTTGGTCACTTTTGAATGCTGGCGGTGCTCTCACTCTAGTGGTAGCATGAGACGGCGTCTACAACCCACACAAGTGGCTCAGGTAGTGCAGTTCATCCAGGATGGCACATCAATGCGAACTGTGGCAAAAAGGTTTGCTGTGTCTGTCAGCGTAGTGTCCAGAGCATGGAGGCCCTACCAGGAGACAGGCCAGTACATCAGGAGACGTGGAGGAGGCCGTAGGAGGGCAACAACTCAGCAGCAGGACCGCTATCTCCGCCGTTGAGCAAGGAGGTGCACTGCCAGAGCCCTGCAAAATGACCTCCAGCAGGCCACAAATGTGCACCCAGTAGATATGGAACCCTCTACCCCCACCCTGCCAGTACAGCTCAGATCCCTCCCTCTACCCCCACCCTGCCAGTACAGCTCAGGTCCCTCCCTCTACCCCCACCCTGCCAGTACAGCTCAGGTCCCTCCCTCCCACCCTGCCAGTACAGCTCAGGTCCCTCCCTCTACCCCCACCCTGCCAGTACAGCTCAGGTCCCTCCCTCTACCCCCACCCTGCCAGTACAGTTCAGGTCTCTCCCTCTACCCCCACCCTGCCAGCTCAGGTCCCTCCCTCTACCCCCACCCTGCCAGTACAGCTCAGGTCCCTCCCTCTACCCCCACCCTGCCAGTACAGCTCAGGTCCCTCCCTCTACCCCCACCCTGCCAGTACAGCTCAGGTCCCTCCCTCTACCCCCACCCAGCCAGTACAGCTCAGGTCCCTCCCTCCACCCCCACCCTGCCAGTACAGCTCAGGTCCCTCCCTCCACCCCCACCCTGCCAGCACAGCTCAGGTCCCTCCCTCCACCCCCACCCTGCCAGCACAGCTCAGGTCCCTCCCTCTACCCCCACCCTGCCAGTACAGCTCAGGTCCCTCCCTCCACCCCCACCCTGCCAGTACAGCTCAGGTCCCTCCCTCTACCCCCACCCTGCCAGTACAGCTCAGGTCCCTCCCTCTACCCCCACCCTGCCAGTACAGCTCAGGTCCCTCCCTCCCACCCTGCCAGTACAGCTCAGGTCCCTCCCTCTACCCCCACCCTGCCAGTACAGCTCAGGTCCCTCCCTCCCACCCTGCCAGTACAGCTCAGGTCCCTCCCTCTACCCCCACCCTGCCAGCACAGCTCAGGTCCCTCCCTCCCACCCTGCCAGTACAGCTCAGGTCCTCCCTCTACCCCCACCCTGCCAGTACAGCTCAGGTCCCTCCCTGTACCCCCACCCTGCCAGTACAGCTCAGGTCCCTCCCTCCCACCCTGCCAGTACAGCTCAGGTCCCTCCCTCTACCCCCACCCTGCCAGCACAGCTCAGGTCCCTCCCTCTAACCCCACCCTGCCAGTACAGCTCAGGTCCCTCCCTCTACCCCCACCCTGCCAGTACAGCTCAGGTCCCTACCTCTACCCCCACCCTGCCAGGACGGCTCAGGTCCCTCAGTCCACCCCCACCCTGCCAGCACAGCTCAGGTCCCTACCTCTACCCCCACCCTGCCAGGACGGCTCAGGTCCCTCAGTCCACCCCCACCCTGCCAGTACAGCTCAGGTCCCTCCCTCTACCCCCACCCTGCCAGTACAGCTCAGGTCCCTCCCTCTACCCCCACCCTGCCAGTACAGCTCAGGTCCCTCCCTCTACCCCCACCCTGCCAGTACAGCTCAGGTCCCTCCCTCTACCCCCACCCTGCCAGTACAGCTCAGGTCCCTCCCTCTACCCCCAGCCGCCAGTACAGCTCAGGTCCCTCCCTCTACCCCCACCCTGCCAGCACAGCTCAGATCCCTCCCTCTACCCCCACCCTGCCAGTACAGCTCAGGTCCCTCCCTGTACCCCCACCCTGCCAGCACAGCTCAGGTCCCTCCCTCTACCCCCACCCTGCCAGCACAGCTCAGGTCCCTCCCTCTACCCCCACCCTGCCAGTACAGCTCAGGTCCCTCCCTCTACCCCCACCCTGCCAGTACAGCTCAGGTCCCTCCCTCCCTCTACCCCCACCCTGCCAGTACAGCTCAGGTCCCTCCCTCCACCCCCACCCTGCCAGCACAGCTCACGTCCCTCCCTCCCTCTACCCCCACCCTGCCAGTACAGCTCAGGTCCCTCCCTCTACCCCCACCCTGCCAGTACAGCTCAGGTCCCTCCCTGTACCCCCACCCTGCCAGCACAGCTCAGGTCCCTCCCTCTACCCCCACCCTGCCAGCACAGCTCAGGTCCCTCCCTCTACCCCCACCCTGCCAGTACAGCTCAGGTCCCTCCCTCTACCCCCACCCTGCCAGTACAGCTCAGGTCCCTCCCTCCCTCTACCCCCACCCTGCCAGTACAGCTCAGGTCCCTCCCTCCACCCCCACCCTGCCAGCACAGCTCACGTCCCTCCCTCCCTCTACCCCCACCCTGCCAGTACAGCTCAGGTCCCTCCCTCTACCCCCACCCTGCCAGTACAGCTCAGGTCCCTCCCTCTACCCCCACCCTGCCAGTACAGCTCAGGTCCCTCCCTCTACCCCCACCCTGCCAGTACAGCTCAGGTCCCTCCCTCCACCCCCACCCTGCCAGTACAGCTCAGGTCCCTCCCTCTACCCCCACCCTGCCAGTACAGCTCAGGTCCTTCCCTCTACCTCCACCCTGCCAGTACAGCTCAGGTCCCTCCCTCTACCCCCACCCAGCCAGTACAGCTCAGGTCCCTCCCTCTACCCCCACCCTGCCAGTACAGCTCAGGTCCCTCCCTCCACCCCCACCCTGCCAGCTCAGGTCCCTCCCTCTACCCCCACCCTGCCAGTACAGCTCAGGTCCCTCCCTCTACCCCCACCCTGCCAGCTCAGGTCCCTCCCTCTACCCCCTCCCTGCCAGCACAGCTCAGGTCCCTCCCTCCACCCCCACCCTGCCAGCACAGCTCAGGTCCCTCCCTCTACCCCCACCCTGCCAGTACAGCTCAGGTCCCTCCCTCTACCCCCACCCTGCCAGTACAGCTCAGGTCCCTCCCTCTACCCCCACCCTGCCAGTACAGCTCAGGTCCCTCCCTCTACCCCCACCCTGCCAGTACAGCTCAGGTCCCTCCCTCTACCCCCACCCTGCCAGTACAGCTCAGGTCCCTCCCTCTACCCCCACCCTGCCAGTACAGTTCAGGTCTCTCCCTCTACCTCCACCCTGCCAGCACAGCTCAGGTCCCTCCCTCTACCTCCACCCTGCCAGTACAGCTCAGTCACCAGCAGTCTAACAGACACCAGCAGTCTAACCGACACCAGCAGTCTAACCGACACCAGCAGTCTAACAGACACCAGCAGTCTAACAGACACCAGCAGTCTAACAGACACCAGCAGTCTAACAGACACCAGCAGTCTAACAGTCTAACAGACACCAGCAGTCTAACAGTCTAACAGACACCAGCAGTCTAACAGTCTAACAGACACCAGCAGTCTAACAGTCTAACAGACACCAGCAGTCTAACAGTCTAACAGACACCAGCAGTCTAACAGTCTAACAGACACCAGCAGTCTAACAGTCTAACAGTCTAACAGACACCAGCAGTCTAACAGTCTAACAGTCTAACAGACACCAGCAGTCGAACATTCTAACAGTCTAACAGTCGAACATTCTAACAGACACCAGCAGTCTAACAGACACCAGCAGTCTAACAGACACCAGCAGTCTAACAGACACCAGCAGTCTAACAGTCTAACAGACACCAGCAGTCTAACAGTCTAACAGACACCAGCAGTCTAACAGTCTAACAGTCTAACAGTCTAACAGTCTAACAGTCTAACAGTCTAACAGTCTAACAGACACCAGCAGTCTAACAGTCTAACAGACACCAGCAGTCTAACAGTCTAACAGTCTAACAGACACCAGCAGTCTAACAGTCTAACAGACACCAGCAGTCTAACAGACACCAGCAGTCTGACAGACACCAGCAGTCTAACAGTCTGACAGACACCAGCAGTCTAACAGTCTAACAGACACCAGCAGTCTAACAGACACCAGCAGTCTAACAGTCTGACAGACACCAGCAGTCTAACAGTCTAACAGACACCAGCAGTCTAACAGACACCAGCAGTCTAACAGTCTGACAGACACCAGCAGTCTAACAGTCTAACAGACACCAGCAGTCTAACAGACACCAGCAGTCTAACAGACACCAGCAGTCTAACAGTCTAACAGACACCAGCAGTCTAACAGTCTAACAGACACCAGCAGTCTAACAGTCTAACAGACACCAGCAGTCTAACAGTCTAACAGTCTAACAGACACCAGCAGTCTAACAGTCTAACAGACACCAGCAGTCTAACAGTCTAACAGACACCAGCAGTCTAACAGTCTAACAGACACCAGCAGTCTAACAGACACCAGCAGCGTAACAGACACCAGCAGCGTAACAGACACCAGCAGCGTAACAGACACCAGCAGCGTAACAGACACCAGCAGTCTAACAGTCTAACAGTCAAACAGTCTAACCGACACCAGCAGCGTAACAGACATTCACACACTCTAATTCAACTCCCATGTACACCCGTGAAATGGGGGGAAGAGCAGGAAATGGGGGGAAGAGGAGAGAGAGAAATGGAGGTAAAGGCAGACCGAGGCAGAAAGCCCGACAGAGACAGAGCGAGAGACTAGAGGGATTTCCAAACAGAGGACCTTAATAAAGCCATCAACGTGCCACCGTAGAGAGAAGAGAGCTGACCCCACAGCTGATTAAAGCAGACTGTAATACCTTCATGTCAGAGCTTCCCTCTTCATTATCTTCTCCCCCCCAGAACACAGCTCTTCAGACTACGCTGTCGTTAACATGAACCCTGCACTAAGCCCTGTTGTAAGCCCTGCTGTTTCCCAAACAGCACCCTACTACTCCCTATTTTGGAGAGAAGGGGGGAGGGACAGTTAAAAGTAGTGCACTATATAGGGATTAGGTTGCCATTCAAGTACTAATCTGATGTATTGAGTTAGACTGAACTGCAGCCAGGCTACACCACTACAAGGGTTCCTTCATCACAGCCAGGCTGCACCACTACAAGGGTTCCTTCATCACAGCCAGGCTGCACCACTACAAGGGTTCCTTCATCACAGCCAGGCTGCATCACTACAAGGGTTCCTTCATCACAGCCAGGCTGCACCACTACAAGGGTTCCTTCATCACAGCCAGGCTGCACCACTACAAGGGTTCCTTCATCACAGCCACCACTACAAGGGTTTCTTCATCACAGCCAGGCTGCACCACTACAAGGGTTCCTTCATCACAGCCAGGCTGCACCACTACAAGGGTTCCTTCATCACAGCCAGGCTGCACCACTACAAGGGTTCCTTCATCACAGCCAGGCTGCACCACTACAAGGGTTCCTTCATCACAGTCAGGCTGTACCACTACAAGGGTTCCTTCATCACAGCCAGGCTGCTCCACTACAAGGGTTCCTTCATCACAGCCACCACTACAAGGGTTCCTTCATCACAGCCACCACTACAAGGGTTCCTTCATCACAGCCACCACTACAAGGGTTCCTTCATCACAGCCACCACTACAAGGGTTCCTTCATCACAGCCACCACTACAAGGGTTCCTTCATCACAGCCAGGCTGCACCACTACAAGGGTTCCTTCATCACAGCCAGGCTGCACCACTACAAGGGTTCCTTCATCACAGCCAGGCTGCACCACTACAAGGGTTCCTTCATCACAGCCAGGCTGCACCACTACAAGGGTTCCTTCATCACAGCCAGGCTGCACCACTACAAGGGTTCCTTCATCACAGCCAGGCTGCACCACTACAAGGGTTCCTTCATCACAGCCAGGCTGCACCACTACAAGGGTTCCTTCATCACAGCCAGGCTGCACCACTACAAGGGTTCCTTCATCACAGCCAGGCTGCACCACTACAAGGGTTCCTTCATCACAGCCAGGCTGCACCACTACAAGGGTTCCTTCATCACAGCCAGGCTGCTCCACTACAAGGGTTCCTTCATCACAGCCACCACTACAAGGGTTCCTTCATCACAGCCACCACTACAAGGGTTCCTTCATCACAGCCAGGCTGCACCACTACAAGGGTTCCTTCATCACAGCCAGGCTGCACCACTACAAGGGTTCCTTCATCACAGCCACCACTACAAGGGTTCCTTCATCACAGCCAGGCTGCACCACTACAAGGGTTCCTTCATCACAGCCAGGCTGCACCACTACAAGGGTTCCTTCATCACAGCCAGGCTGCACCACTACAAGGGTTCCTTCATCACAGCCAGGCTGCACCACTACAAGGGTTCCTTCATCACAGCCAGGCTGCACCACTACAAGGGTTCCTTCATCACAGCCAGGCTGCACCACTACAAGGGTTCCTTCATCACAGCCACCACTACAAGGGTTCCTTCATCACAGCCAGGCTGCACCACTACAAGGGTTCCTTCATCACAGCCAGGCTGCACCACTACAAGGGTTCCTTCATCACAGCCAGGCTGCACCACTACAAGGGTTCCTTCATCACAGCCAGGCTGCACCACTACAAGGGTTCCTTCATCACAGCCAGGCTGCACCACTACAAGGGTTCCTTCATCACAGCCAGGCTGCACCACTACAAGGGTTCCTTCATCACAGCCAGGCTGCACCACTACAAGGGTTCCTTCATCACAGCCAGGCTTCACCACTACAAGGGTTACTTCATCACAGCCAGGCTGCACCACTACAAGGGTTCCTTCATCACAGCCAGGCTGCACCACTACAAGGGTTCCTTCATCACAGCCAGGCTGCACCACTACAAGGGTTCCTTCATCACAGCCAGGCTGCATCACTACAAGGGTTCCTTCATCACAGCCAGGCTACACCACTACAAGGGTTCCTTCATCACAGCCAGGCTGCACCACTACAAGGGTTCCTTCATCACAGCCAGGCTGCACCACTACAAGGGTTCCTTCATCACAGCCAGGCTGCACCACTACAAGGGTTCCTTCATCACAGCCAGGCTGCATCACTACAAGGGTTCCTTCATCACAGCCAGGCTGCACCACTACAAGGGTTCCTTCATCACAGCCAGGCTGCACCACTACAAGGGTTCCTTCATCACAGCCAGGCTGCACCACTACAAGGGTTCCTTCATCACAGCCAGGCTGCACCACTACAAGGGTTCCTTCATCACAGCCAGGCTTCACCACTACAAGGGTTCCTTCATCACAGCCAGGCTGCACCACTACAAGGGTTCCTTCATCACAGCCAGGCTGCACCACTACAAGGGTTCCTTCATCACAGCCAGGCTGCACCACTACAAGGGTTCCTTCATCACAGCCAGGCTGCATCACTACAAGGGTTCCTTCATCACAGCCAGGCTACACCACTACAAGGGTTCCTTCATCACAGCCAGGCTGCACCACTACAAGGGTTCCTTCATCACAGCCAGGCTGCACCACTACAAGGGTTCCTTCATCACAGCCAGGCTGCACCACTACAAGGGTTCCTTCATCACAGCCAGGCTGCACCACTACAAGGGTTCCTTCATCACAGCCAGGCTGCACCACTACAAGGGTTCCTTCATCACAGCCAGGCTGCACCACTACAAGGGTTCCTTCATCACAGCCAGGCTAGCTGCACTACAAGGGTTCCTTCATCACAGCCAGGCTGCACCACTACAAGGGTTCCTTCATCACAGCCAGGCTTCACCACTACAAGGGTTCCTTCATCACAGCCAGGCTGCACCACTACAAGGGTTCCTTCATCACAGCCACAGGACCGTCCTCCCTCCCTCCTCATAGTACACACCACAGGACCTTCCCTCCTCATAGTACACACCACAGGACCATCCTCCTTCCCTCCCCATAGTACACACCACAGGACCGTCCTCCTTCCCTCCTCATAGTACACACCACAGGACCGTCCTCCTTCCCTCCCCATAGTACACACCAGACCGTCCTCCTTCCCTCCCCATAGTACACACCAGACCGTCCTCCTTCCCTCATAGTACACACCACAGGACCGTCCTCCTTCCCTCCCCATAGTACACACCACAGGACCGTCCTCCTTCCCTCCCCATAGTACACACCACAGGACCGTCCTCCTTCCCTCCCCATAGTACACACCACAGGACCGTCCTCCTTCCCTCCCCATAGTACACACCACAGGACCATCCTCCTTCCCTCCCCATAGTACACACCACAGGACCGTCCTCCTTCCCTCCTCATAGTACACACCACAGGACCGTCCTCCTTCCCTCCTCATAGTACACACCACAGGACCGTCCTCCTCATAGTACACACCACAGGACCGTCCTCCCTCCCTCCCCATAGTACATACCACAGGACCGTCCTCCTTCCCTCCTAATAGTACACACCACAGGACCTTCTCCCCAATAGTACACACCACAGGACCGTCCTCCTTCCCTCCCCATAGTACACACCACAGGACCGTCCTCCTTCCCTCCCCATAGTACACACCACAGGACCGTCCTCCTTCCCTCCTCATAGTACACACCACAGGACCGTCCTCCTTCCCTCCCCATAGTACACACCACAGGACCTTCCCTCCTCATAGTACACACCACAGGACCGTCCTCCTTCCCTCCCCATAGTACACACCACAGGACCTTCCCTCCTCATAGTACACACCACAGGACCGTCCTCCTTCCCTCCCCATAGTACACACCACAGGACCGTCCTCCTTCCCTCCCCATAGTACACACCACAGGACCGTCCTCCTTCCCTCCCCATAGTACACACCACAGGACCTTCCCTCCTCATAGTACACACCACAGGACCGTCCTCCTTCCCTCCCCATAGTACACACCACAGGACCGTCCTCCTTCCCTCCTCATAGTACACACCACAGGACCGTCCTCCTTCCCTCCTAATATTACACACCACAGGACCGTCCTCCTTCCCTCCTCATAGTACACACCACAGGACCGTCCTCCTTCCCTCCTAATATTACACACCACAGGACCGTCCTCCTTCCCTCCTCATAGTACACACCACAGGACCGTCCTCCTTCCCTCCCCATAGTACACACCACAGGACCGTCCTCCTTCCCTCCCCATAGTACACACCACAGGACCGTCCTCCTTCCCTCCCCATAGTACACACCACAGGACCTTCCCTCCTCATAGTACACACCACAGGACCGTCCTCCTTCCCTCCCCATAGTACACACCACAGGACCGTCCTCCTTCCCTCCTCATAGTACACACCACAGGACCGTCCTCCTTCCCTCCCCATAGTACACACCACAGGACCGTCCTCATTCCCTCCCCATAGTACACACCACAGGACCGCCCTCCCTCCTCATAGTACACACCACAGGACCGCCCTCCCTCCCCATAGTACACACCACAGGACCCCCCCCCCCCAATAGTACACACCACAGGACCATCCTCATTCCCTCCTCATAGTACACACCACAGGACCATCCTCCTTCCCTCCTCATAGTACACACCACAGGACCGTCCTCATTCCCTCCTCATAGTACACACCACAGGACCGTCCTCCCTCCCTCCTCATAGTACACACCACAGGACCGTCCTCCTTCCCTCCCCATAGTACACACCACAGGACCGTCCTCCTTCCCTCCTCATAGTACACACCACAGGACCGTCCTCCTTCCCTCCTCATAGTACACACCACAGGACCGTCCTCCTTCCCTCCCCATAGTACACACCACAGGACCGTCCCCCCCAATAGTACACACCACAGGACCTTCCCCCCTAATAGTACACACCACAGGACCGCCCTCCCTCCCCATAGTACACACCACAGGACCATCCTCATTCCCTCCCCATAGTACACACCACAGGACCGTCCCCCCCAATAGTACACACCACAGGACCGTCCCCCCCATAGTACACACCACAGGACCTTCCCTCCCCATAGTACACACCACAGGACCGTCCTCATTCCCTCCTCATAGTACACACCACAGGACCATCCTCCTTCCCTCCTCATAGTACACACCACAGGACCGTCCTCCTTCCCTCCCCATAGTACACACCACAGGACCGTCCCCCCCAATAGTACACACCACAGGACCTTCCCCCCTAATAGTACACACCACAGGACCGCCCTCCCTCCCCATAGTACACACCACAGGACCATCCTCATTCCCTCCCCATAGTACACACCACAGGACCGCCCTCCCTCCCCATAGTACACACCACAGGACCGTCCTCATTCCCTCCCCATAGTACACACCACAGGACCGTCCTCATTCCCTCCCCATAGTACACACCACAGGACCATCCTCCTTCCCTCCCCATAGTACACACCACAGGACCTTCCCTCCCCATAGTACACACCAGAGGACCGTCCTCCTTCCCTCCCCATAGTACACACCACAGGACCGCCCTCCCTCCTCATAGTACACACCACAGGACCGCCCTCCCTCCCCATAGTACACACCACAGGACCTCCCCCCCCCCAATAGTACACACCACAGGACCATCCTCATTCCCTCCTCATAGTACACACCACAGGGCCATCCTCCTTCCCTCCTCATAGTACACACCACAGGACCGTCCTCATTCCCTCCTCATAGTACACACCACAGGACCATCCTCCTTCCCTCCTCATAGTACACACCACAGGACCGTCCTCCTTCCCTCCCCATAGTACACACCACAGGACCGTCCTCATTCCCTCCTCATAGTACACACCACAGGACCGTCCTCCTTCCCTCCCCATAGTACACACCAGACCGTCCTCCTTCCCTCCTCATAGTACACACCACAGGACCGTCCTCCTTCCCTCCCCATAGTACACACCACAGGACCTTCCCTCCCCATAGTACACACCACAGGACCTTCCCCCCTAATAGTACACACCACAGGACTGTCCTCCTTCCCTCCCCATAGTACACACCACAGGACCGTCCCCCCCAATAGTACACACCACAGGACCTTCCCCCCTAATAGTACACACCACAGGACCGCCCTCCCTCCCCATAGTACACACCACAGGACCATCCTCATTCCCTCCCCATAGTACACACCACAGGACCTTCCCCCCCAATAGTACACACCACAGGACCGCCCTCCCTCCCCATAGTACACACCACAGGACCGTCCTCATTCCCTCCCCATAGTACACACCACAGGACCGTCCTCATTCCCTCCCCATAGTACACACCACAGGACCGTCCTCATTCCCTCCCCATAGTACACACCACAGGACCATCCTCCTTCCCTCCTCATAGTACACACCACAGGACCATCCTCCTTCCCTCCTCATAGTACACACCACAGGACCGCCCTCCCTCCCCATAGTACACACCACAGGACCTTCCTCATTCCCTCCTAATAGTACACACCACAGGACCATCCTCCTTCCCTCCCCATAGTACACACCACAGGACCGTCCTCATTCCCTCCCCATAGTACACACCACAGGACCATCCTCCTTCCCTCCTCATAGTACACACCACAGGACCATCCTCCTTCCCTCCTCATAGTACACACCACAGGACCGTCCTCCTTCCCTCCCCATAGTACACACCACAGGACCGCCCTCCCTCCCCATAGTACACACCACAGGACCTTCCTCATTCCCTCCTAATAGTACACACCACAGGACCATCCTCCTTCCCTCCTCATAGTACACACCACAGGACCATCCTCCTTCCCTCCTCATAGTACACACCACAGGACCGCCCTCCCTCCCCATAGTACACACCACAGGACCTTCCTCATTCCCTCCTAATAGTACACACCACAGGACCGTCCTCCTTCCCTCCCCATAGTACACACCACAGGACCGTCCTCCTTCCCTCCCCATAGTACACACCACAGGACCGTCCTCCTTCCCTCCCCATAGTACACACCACAGGACCGTCCTCATTCCCTCCTAATAGTACACACCACAGGACCATCCTCCTTCCCTCCCCATAGTACACACCACAGGACCTTCCCTCCCCATAGTACACACCAGAGGACCGTCCTCCTTCCCTCCCCATAGTACACACCACAGGACCGCCCTCCCTCCTCATAGTACACACCACAGGACCGCCCTCCCTCCCCATAGTACACACCACAGGACCTCCCCCCCCCCAATAGTACACACCACAGGACCATCCTCATTCCCTCCTCATAGTACACACCACAGGGCCATCCTCCTTCCCTCCTCATAGTACACACCACAGGACCGTCCTCATTCCCTCCTCATAGTACACACCACAGGACCATCCTCCTTCCCTCCTCATAGTACACACCACAGGACCGTCCTCCTTCCCTCCCCATAGTACACACCACAGGACCGTCCTCATTCCCTCCTCATAGTACACACCACAGGACCGTCCTCCTTCCCTCCCCATAGTACACACCAGACCGTCCTCCTTCCCTCCTCATAGTACACACCACAGGACCGTCCTCCTTCCCTCCCCATAGTACACACCACAGGACCTTCCCTCCCCATAGTACACACCACAGGACCTTCCCCCCTAATAGTACACACCACAGGACTGTCCTCCTTCCCTCCCCATAGTACACACCACAGGACCGTCCCCCCCAATAGTACACACCACAGGACCTTCCCCCCTAATAGTACACACCACAGGACCGCCCTCCCTCCCCATAGTACACACCACAGGACCATCCTCATTCCCTCCCCATAGTACACACCACAGGACCTTCCCCCCCAATAGTACACACCACAGGACCGCCCTCCCTCCCCATAGTACACACCACAGGACCGTCCTCATTCCCTCCCCATAGTACACACCACAGGACCGTCCTCATTCCCTCCCCATAGTACACACCACAGGACCGTCCTCATTCCCTCCCCATAGTACACACCACAGGACCATCCTCCTTCCCTCCTCATAGTACACACCACAGGACCATCCTCCTTCCCTCCTCATAGTACACACCACAGGACCGCCCTCCCTCCCCATAGTACACACCACAGGACCATCCTCCTTCCCTCCCCATAGTACACACCACAGGACCGTCCTCATTCCCTCCTAATAGTACACACCACAGGACCTTCCCTCCCCATAGTACACACCACAGGACCGTCCTCCTTCCCTCCCCATAGTACACACCACAGGACCGCCCTCCCTCCCCATAGTACACACCACAGGACCGTCCTCCCTCCCCATAGTACACACCACAGGACCGTCCTCCTTCCCTCCCCATAGTACACACCACAGGACCATCCTCCTTCCCTCCTCATAGTACACACCACAGGACCGTCCTCCTTCCCTCCCCATAGTACACACCACAGGACCATCCTCCTTCCCTCCTCATAGTACACACCACAGGACCGTCCTCCTTCCCTCCCCATAGTACACACCACAGGACCGTCCTCCCTCCCCATAGTACACACCACAGGACCGTCCTCCCTCCCCATAGTACACACCACAGGACCGTCCTCCCTCCCCATAGTACACACCACAGGACCGCCCTCCCTCCCCATAGTACACACCACAGGACCGTCCTCCCTCCCCATAGTACACACCACAGGACCGTCCTCCTTCCCTCCCCATAGTACACACCACAGGACCATCCTCCTTCCCTCCTCATAGTACACACCACAGGACCGTCCTCCTTCCCTCCCCATAGTACACACCACAGGACCGCCCTCCCTCCCCATAGTACACACCACAGGACCGTCCTCCTTCCCTCCTCATAGTACACACCACAGGACCGTCCTCCTTCCCTCCCCATAGTACACACCAGACCGTCCTCCTTCCCTCCCCATAGTACACACCAGACCGTCCTCCTTCCCTCCCCATAGTACACACCAGACCGTCCTCCTTCCCTCATAGTACACACCACAGGACCATCCTCCTTCCCTCCCCATAGTACACACCACAGGACCGTCCTCCTTCCCTCCTCATAGTACACACCACAGGACCGTCCTCCTTCCCTCCTCATAGTACACACCACAGGACCGTCCTCCTCATAGTACACACCACAGGACCGTCCTCCTCATAGTACACACCACAGGACCGTCCTCCTCATAGTACACACCACAGGACCGCCCTCCCTCCCCATAGTACATACCACAGGACCGTCCTCCTTCCCTCCTAATAGTACACACCACAGGACCTTCTCCCCAATAGTACACACCACAGGACCGTCCTCCTTCCCTCCCCATAGTACACACCACAGGACCGTCCTCCTTCCCTCCCCATAGTACACACCACAGGACCGTCCTCCTTCCCTCCTCATAGTACACACCACAGGACCGTCCTCCTTCCCTCCCCATAGTACACACCACAGGACCTTCCCTCCTCATAGTACACACCACAGGACCGTCCTCCTTCCCTCCCCATAGTACACACCACAGGACCTTCCCTCCTCATAGTACACACCACAGGACCGTCCTCCTTCCCTCCCCATAGTACACACCACAGGACCGTCCTCCTTCCCTCCCCATAGTACACACCACAGGACCGTCCTCCTTCCCTCCCCATAGTACACACCACAGGACCTTCCCTCCTCATAGTACACACCACAGGACCGTCCTCCTTCCCTCCCCATAGTACACACCACAGGACCATCCCTCCCCATAGTACACACCACAGGACCGTCCTCCTTCCCTCCTAATATTACACACCACAGGACCGTCCTCCTTCCCTCCTCATAGTACACACCACAGGACCGTCCTCCTTCCCTCCTCATAGTACACACCACAGGACCGTCCTCCTTCCCTCCTAATATTACACACCACAGGACCGTCCTCCTTCCCTCCTCATAGTACACACCACAGGACCGTCCTCCTTCCCTCCTAATATTACACACCACAGGACCGTCCTCCTTCCCTCCTCATAGTACACACCACAGGACCGTCCTCCTTCCCTCCTAATATTACACACCACAGGACCGTCCTCCTTCCCTCCTCATAGTACACACCACAGGACCGTCCTCCTTCCCTCCCCATAGTACACACCACAGGACCGTCCTCCTTCCCTCCCCATAGTACACACCACAGGACCGTCCTCCTTCCCTCCCCATAGTACACACCACAGGACCTTCCCTCCTCATAGTACACACCACAGGACCGTCCTCCTTCCCTCCCCATAGTACACACCACAGGACCGTCCTCCTTCCCTCCTCATAGTACACACCACAGGACCGTCCTCCTTCCCTCCCCATAGTACACACCACAGGACCGTCCTCATTCCCTCCCCATAGTACACACCACAGGACCGCCCTCCCTCCTCATAGTACACACCACAGGACCGCCCTCCCTCCCCATAGTACACACCACAGGACCCCCCCCCCCCCAATAGTACACACCACAGGACCATCCTCATTCCCTCCTCATAGTACACACCACAGGACCATCCTCCTTCCCTCCTCATAGTACACACCACAGGACCGTCCTCATTCCCTCCTCATAGTACACACCACAGGACCGTCCTCCCTCCCTCCTCATAGTACACACCACAGGACCGTCCTCCTTCCCTCCCCATAGTACACACCACAGGACCGTCCTCCTTCCCTCCTCATAGTACACACCACAGGACCGTCCTCCTTCCCTCCTCATAGTACACACCACAGGACCGTCCTCCTTCCCTCCCCATAGTACACACCACAGGACCGTCCCCCCCAATAGTACACACCACAGGACCTTCCCCCCTAATAGTACACACCACAGGACCGCCCTCCCTCCCCATAGTACACACCACAGGACCATCCTCATTCCCTCCCCATAGTACACACCACAGGACCGTCCCCCCCAATAGTACACACCACAGGACCGTCCCCCCCATAGTACACACCACAGGACCTTCCCTCCCCATAGTACACACCACAGGACCGTCCTCATTCCCTCCTCATAGTACACACCACAGGACCATCCTCCTTCCCTCCTCATAGTACACACCACAGGACCGTCCTCCTTCCCTCCCCATAGTACACACCACAGGACCGTCCCCCCCAATAGTACACACCACAGGACCTTCCCCCCTAATAGTACACACCACAGGACCGCCCTCCCTCCCCATAGTACACACCACAGGACCATCCTCATTCCCTCCCCATAGTACACACCACAGGACCGCCCTCCCTCCCCATAGTACACACCACAGGACCGTCCTCATTCCCTCCCCATAGTACACACCACAGGACCGTCCTCATTCCCTCCCCATAGTACACACCACAGGACCATCCTCCTTCCCTCCCCATAGTACACACCACAGGACCTTCCCTCCCCATAGTACACACCAGAGGACCGTCCTCCTTCCCTCCCCATAGTACACACCACAGGACCGCCCTCCCTCCTCATAGTACACACCACAGGACCGCCCTCCCTCCCCATAGTACACACCACAGGACCTCCCCCCCCCCAATAGTACACACCACAGGACCATCCTCATTCCCTCCTCATAGTACACACCACAGGGCCATCCTCCTTCCCTCCTCATAGTACACACCACAGGACCGTCCTCATTCCCTCCTCATAGTACACACCACAGGACCATCCTCCTTCCCTCCTCATAGTACACACCACAGGACCGTCCTCCTTCCCTCCCCATAGTACACACCACAGGACCGTCCTCATTCCCTCCTCATAGTACACACCACAGGACCGTCCTCCTTCCCTCCCCATAGTACACACCAGACCGTCCTCCTTCCCTCCTCATAGTACACACCACAGGACCGTCCTCCTTCCCTCCCCATAGTACACACCACAGGACCTTCCCTCCCCATAGTACACACCACAGGACCTTCCCCCCTAATAGTACACACCACAGGACTGTCCTCCTTCCCTCCCCATAGTACACACCACAGGACCGTCCCCCCCAATAGTACACACCACAGGACCTTCCCCCCTAATAGTACACACCACAGGACCGCCCTCCCTCCCCATAGTACACACCACAGGACCATCCTCATTCCCTCCCCATAGTACACACCACAGGACCTTCCCCCCCAATAGTACACACCACAGGACCGCCCTCCCTCCCCATAGTACACACCACAGGACCGTCCTCATTCCCTCCCCATAGTACACACCACAGGACCGTCCTCATTCCCTCCCCATAGTACAAACCACAGGACCGTCCTCATTCCCTCCCCATAGTACACACCACAGGACCATCCTCCTTCCCTCCTCATAGTACACACCACAGGACCATCCTCCTTCCCTCCTCATAGTACACACCACAGGACCGCCCTCCCTCCCCATAGTACACACCACAGGACCATCCTCCTTCCCTCCCCATAGTACACACCACAGGACCGTCCTCATTCCCTCCTAATAGTACACACCACAGGACCTTCCCTCCCCATAGTACACACCACAGGACCGTCCTCCTTCCCTCCCCATAGTACACACCACAGGACCGCCCTCCCTCCCCATAGTACACACCACAGGACCGTCCTCCCTCCCCATAGTACACACCACAGGACCGTCCTCCTTCCCTCCCCATAGTACACACCACAGGACCGTCCTCCTTCCCTCCCCATAGTACACACCACAGGACCATCCTCCTTCCCTCCTCATAGTACACACCACAGGACCGTCCTCCTTCCCTCCCCATAGTACACACCACAGGACCATCCTCCTTCCCTCCTCATAGTACACACCACAGGACCGTCCTCCTTCCCTCCCCATAGTACACACCACAGGACCTTCCTCCCTCCCTCCCCATAGTACACACCACAGGACCGTCCTCCCTCCCCATAGTACACACCACAGGACCGTCCTCCCTCCCCATAGTACACACCACAGGACCGCCCTCCCTCCCCATAGTACACACCACAGGACCGTCCTCCCTCCCCATAGTACACACCACAGGACCGTCCTCCTTCCCTCCCCATAGTACACACCACAGGACCGCCCTCCCTCCCCATAGTACACACCACAGGACCGTCCTCCTTCCCTCCTCATAGTACACACCACAGGACCGTCCTCCTTCCCTCCCCATAGTACACACCACAGGACCGCCCTCCTTCCCTCCCCATAGTACACACCACAGGACCGTCCTCCTTCCCTCCCCATAGTACACACCACAGGACCATCCTCCTTCCCTCCTCATAGTACACACCACAGGACCGTCCTCCTTCCCTCCCTATAGTACACACCACAGGACCGTCCTCCCTCCTCATAGTACACACCACAGGACCGTCCTCATTCCCTCCCCATAGTACACACCACCGGACCGCCCTCCCTCCCCATAGTACACACCACAGGACCGTCCTCCTTCCCTCCTCATAGTACACACCACAGGACCGTCCTCCTTCCCTCCTCATAGTACACACCACAGGACCTTCCCTCCCCATAGTACACACCACAGGACCATCCTCCTTCCCTCCCCATAGTACACACCACAGGACCTTCCCTCCCCATAGTACACACCACAGGACCATCCTCATTCCCTCCCCATAGTACACACCACAGGACCATTCTCCTTCCCTCCCCATAGTACACACCACAGGACCGTCCTCCTTCCCTCCTCATAGTACACACCACAGGACCATTCTCCTTCCCTCCCCATAGTACACACCACAGGACCATCCCTCCCCATAGTACACACCACCAGACCGTCCTCCTTCCCTCATAGTACACACCACAGGACCGTCCTCCTTCCCTCCCCATAGTACACACCACAGGACCTTCCTCCCTCCCTCCCCATAGTACACACCACAGGACCGTCCTCCTTCCCTCCCCATAGTACACACCACAGGACCATCCTCCCTCCCCATAGTACACACCACAGGACCCTCCCTCCTCATAGTACACACCACAGGACCATCCTCCTTCCCTCCCCATAGTACACACCACAGGACCGTCCTCCTTCCCTCCTCATAGTACACACCACAGGACCGTCCTCCTTCCCTCCTAATATTACACACCACAGGACCGTCCTCCTTCCCTCCTCATAGTACACACCACAGGACCATCCCTCCCCATGGTACACACCACAGGACCGTCCTCCTTCCCTCCCCATAGTACACACCACAGGACCGTCCTCCTTCCCTCCCCATAGTACACACCACAGGACCTTCCCTCCTCATAGTACACACCACAGGACCGTCCTCCTTCCCTCCCCATAGTACACACCACAGGACCGTCCTCCTTCCCTCCTCATAGTACACACCACAGGACCGTCCTCCTTCCCTCCCCATAGTACACACCACAGGACCGTCCTCATTCCCTCCCCATAGTACACACCACAGGACCGCCCTCCCTCCTCATAGTACACACCACAGGACCGCCCTCCCTCCCCATAGTACACACCACAGGACCCCCCCCCCCCCAATAGTACACACCACAGGACCATCCTCATTCCCTCCTCATAGTACACACCACAGGACCATCCTCCTTCCCTCCTCATAGTACACACCACAGGACCGTCCTCATTCCCTCCTCATAGTACACACCACAGGACCATCCTCCTTCCCTCCTCATAGTACACACCACAGGACCGTCCTCCTTCCCTCCCCATAGTACACACCACAGGACCGTCCCCCCCAATAGTACACACCACAGGACCTTCCCCCCTAATAGTACACACCACAGGACCGCCCTCCCTCCCCATAGTACACACCACAGGACCATCCTCATTCCCTCCCCATAGTACACACCACAGGACCGTCCCCCCCAATAGTACACACCACAGGACCGTCCCCCCCATAGTACACACCACAGGACCTTCCCTCCCCATAGTACACACCACAGGACCGTCCTCATTCCCTCCTCATAGTACACACCACAGGACCATCCTCCTTCCCTCCCCATAGTACACACCACAGGACCGTCCCCCCCAATAGTACACACCACAGGACCTTCCCCCCTAATAGTACACACCACAGGACCGCCCTCCCTCCCCATAGTACACACCACAGGACCATCCTCATTCCCTCCCCATAGTACACACCACAGGACCGCCCTCCCTCCCCATAGTACACACCACAGGACCGTCCTCATTCCCTCCCCATAGTACACACCACAGGACCGTCCTCATTCCCTCCCCATAGTACACACCACAGGACCATCCTCCTTCCCTCCCCATAGTACACACCACAGGACCTTCCCTCCCCATAGTACACACCAGAGGACCGTCCTCCTTCCCTCCCCATAGTACACACCACAGGACCGCCCTCCCTCCTCATAGTACACACCACAGGACCGCCCTCCCTCCCCATAGTACACACCACAGGACCTCCCCCCCCCCAATAGTACACACCAGAGGACCATCCTCCTTCCCTCCTCATAGTACACACCACAGGACCGTCCTCCTTCCCTCCCCATAGTACACACCACAGGACCGTCCTCATTCCCTCCTCATAGTACACACCACAGGACCGTCCTCCTTCCCTCCCCATAGTACACACCAGACCGTCCTCCTTCCCTCCTCATAGTACACACCACAGGACCGTCCTCCTTCCCTCCCCATAGTACACACCACAGGACCTTCCCTCCCCATAGTACACACCACAGGACCTTCCCCCCTAATAGTACACACCACAGGACTGTCCTCCTTCCCTCCCCATAGTACACACCACAGGACCGTCCCCCCCAATAGTACACACCACAGGACCTTCCCCCCTAATAGTACACACCACAGGACCGCCCTCCCTCCCCATAGTACACACCACAGGACCATCCTCATTCCCTCCCCATAGTACACACCACAGGACCTTCCCCCCCAATAGTACACACCACAGGACCGCCCTCCCTCCCCATAGTACACACCACAGGACCGTCCTCATTCCCTCCCCATAGTACACACCACAGGACCGTCCTCATTCCCTCCCCATAGTACACACCACAGGACCGTCCTCATTCCCTCCCCATAGTACACACCACAGGACCATCCTCCTTCCCTCCTCATAGTACACACCACAGGACCATCCTCCTTCCCTCCTCATAGTACACACCACAGGACCGCCCTCCCTCCCCATAGTACACACCACAGGACCATCCTCCTTCCCTCCCCATAGTACACACCACAGGACCGTCCTCATTCCCTCCTAATAGTACACACCACAGGACCTTCCCTCCCCATAGTACACACCACAGGACCGTCCTCCTTCCCTCCCCATAGTACACACCACAGGACCGCCCTCCCTCCCCATAGTACACACCACAGGACCGCCTCCCTCCCCATAGTACACACCACAGGACCGTCCTCCCTCCCCATAGTACACACCACAGGACCGTCCTCCTTCCCTCCCCATAGTACACACCACAGGACCGTCCTCCTTCCCTCCCCATAGTACACACCACAGGACCATCCTCCTTCCCTCCTCATAGTACACACCACAGGACCGTCCTCCTTCCCTCCCCATAGTACACACCACAGGACCATCCTCCTTCCCTCCCCATAGTACACACCACAGGACCGTCCTCCTTCCCTCCCCATAGTACACACCACAGGACCGTCCTCCCTCCCCATAGTACACACCACAGGACCGTCCTCCCTCCCCATAGTACACACCACAGGACCGCCCTCCCTCCCCATAGTACACACCACAGGACCGTCCTCCCTCCCCATAGTACACACCACAGGACCATCCTCCTTCCCTCCCCATAGTACACACCACAGGACCGTCCTCCCTCCCCATAGTACACACCACAGGACCGTCCTCCTTCCCTCCCCATAGTACACACCACAGGACCATCCTCCTTCCCTCCTCATAGTACACACCACAGGACCGTCCTCCTTCCCTCCCCATAGTACACACCACAGGACCGCCCTCCCTCCCCATAGTACACACCACAGGACCGTCCTCCTTCCCTCCTCATAGTACACACCACAGGACCGTCCTCCTTCCCTCCCCATAGTACACACCACAGGACCGCCCTCCTTCCCTCCCCATAGTACACACCACAGGACCGTCCTCCTTCCCTCCCCATAGTACACACCACAGGACCATCCTCCTTCCCTCCTCATAGTACACACCACAGGACCGTCCTCCTTCCCTCCCTATAGTACACACCACAGGACCGTCCTCCCTCCTCATAGTACACACCACAGGACCGTCCTCCTTCCCTCCCCATAGTACACACCACAGGACCGTCCTCATTCCCTCCCCATAGTACACACCACCGGACCGCCCTCCCTCCCCATAGTACACACCACAGGACCGTCCTCCTTCCCTCCTCATAGTACACACCACAGGACCGTCCTCCTTCCCTCCTCATAGTACACACCACAGGACCTTCCCTCCCCATAGTACACACCACAGGACCATCCTCCTTCCCTCCCCATAGTACACACCACAGGACCTTCCCTCCCCATAGTACACACCACAGGACCATCCTCATTCCCTCCCCATAGTACACACCACAGGACCATTCTCCTTCCCTCCCCATAGTACACACCACAGGACCGTCCTCCTTCCCTCCTCATAGTACACACCACAGGACCATTCTCCTTCCCTCCCCATAGTACACACCACAGGACCATCCCTCCCCATAGTACACACCACCAGACCGTCCTCCCTCCCCATAGTACACACCACAGGACCGTCCTCCCTCCCCATAGTACACACCACAGGACCGTCCTCCTTCCCTCCCCATAGTACACACCACAGGACCTTCCTCCTTCCCTCCCCATAGTACACACCACAGGACCGTCCTCCTTCCCTCCCCATAGTACACACCACAGGACCGTCCTCCTTCCCTCCTCATAGTACACACCACAGGACCTTCCTCCCTCCCTCCCCATAGTACACACCACAGGACCGCCCTCCCTCCCCATAGTACACACCACAGGACCTTCCTCCCTCCCCATAGTACACACCACAGGACCGCCCTCATTCCCTCCTCATAGTACACACCACAGGACCATCCTCATTCCCTCCTCATAGTACACACCACAGGACTATGGGGACCATGCACGCAGCACTGAAGTAGCTGTGCTCCTACAGACTGATCATTAAAAGGATAGAGAACCATCAGCCCTGTAACGATTTACTCTGACAGGATGTCATCTTTACTCCCTGAGCTTGCCGGCTGAGAGACACCACCTGACCGGGCTCGGGATGCCAACAGCTGCCAGAGGGGTCCAGGACAGAGTGGTCTGCAGCAGTAGACAGACAGGGGTAGGATGATCCCCCGTAGAGGACCCTGACCGGGCTCGGGATGCCAACAGCTGCCAGAGGGGTCCAGGACAGAGTGGTCTGCAGCAGTAGACAGACAGGGCCAGATGACTGGCTGTTGACTCAGTGACTGGGGATTCCACCCTGTCCTTTCAGTGGGCTCACTAGCAACCCCCAGCCCTGCGGCTCGATAGAGGGGGGTAGGATGATCCCCCGTAGAGGACCCTGACAGAGGGGTCTCCTTTCAGTGGGCTCACTAGCAACCACCAGCCCTGCGTCTCGATAGAGGGGGGTAGGATGATCCCCCGTAGAGGACCCTGACAGAGTGACAATAGTTATCAGGTTAACAGAACACGTCTCTCTCAAAATTAGCCTCAAATGAAGGATTTGACAAAATAGACTTTCAAAGACAAACAAAATGTCTTCTGTTTTTTTTAAACTAGTAGCTCTGAAATCCTTGTGGTATTTGGTGGACAAACAGAGCTTCAGTTTCTCCCTGATCCTCTGATACTAATGGATTCTACAGTGTTTACAGTGGATGCTGTTCCACACAGTACTGCTGCTAATTGCAGTGATATGGACTTCAGATTGATTGTTCTGGTTCACCAAGCTGAAGAAATAAAATGACAGTCTCACAGAATGATTACAACTCTGGCAGCAGTGGACTGACGACTGGCTAGTTCGCGTCACAGACATGTCTCTCTCACAAACATATATATATTCACTATGGGCCCTGGTCAACAGTAGTGTTCTATATAGGGAATAGGGCCCTGGTCAACAGTAGTGCTCTATATAGGGAATAGGGCTCTGGTCAACAGTAGTGTTCTATATAGGGAATAGGGCCCTGGTCAACAGTAGTGTTCTATATAGGGAATAGGGCTCTGGTCAACAGTAGTGTTCTATATAGGGAATAGGGCCCTGGTTAACAGTAGTGTTCTATATAGGGAATAGGGTGCCATTTAGTCTAAGGCATGGCTAACTCAGCCTGCACTGGAAAAGCTGGACGTTTCAATACCACATCAAACACACTGGGTCGTTAAAATGCAGTCAGAATTAGATATTCTGATTATACAGCACTTCTCCATTGAGGACTGGCCCGCCTGGAGGTGGAGCTGAACTGAACTATAAAGGCTCCAGTCAACACAACGGGTCTGACCGAGGGTCGTTTGCTGTTGTTCAGTATATAAAGGCTCCAGTCAACACAACGGATCTGACCGAGGGTCGTTTGCTGTTGTTCAGTGTATAAAGGCTCCAGTCAACACAACGGGTCTGACCGAGGGTCGTTTGCTGTTGTTCAGTATATAAAGGCTCCAGTCAACACAACGGATCTGACCGAGGGTCGTTTGCTGTTGTTCAGTGTATAAAGGCTCCAGTCAACACCATGGATCTGACCGAGGGTCGTTTGCTGTTGTTCAGTGTATAAAGGCTCCAGTCAACACAACGGATCTGACCGAGGGTCGTTTGCTGTTGTTCAGTATATAAAGGCTCCAGTCAACACAACGGGTCTGACCGAGGGTCGTTTGCTGTTGTTCAGTATATAAAGGCTCCAGTCAACACCACGGATCTGACCGAGGGTCGTTTGCTGTTGTTCGGTATATAAAGGCTCCAGTCAACACCACGGATCTGACCGAGGGTCGTTTGCTGTTGTTCAGTATATAAAGGCTCCAGTCAACACCACGGGTCTGACCGAGGGTCGTTTGCTGTTGTTCAGTATATAAAGGCTCCAGTCAACACAACGGATCTGACCGAGGGTCGTTTGCTGTTGTTCAGTATATAAAGGCTCCAGTCAACACAACGGGTCTGACCGAGGGTCGTTTGCTGTTGTTCAGTATATAAAGGCTCCAGTCAACACCATGGATCTGACCGAGGGTCGTTTGCTGTTGTTCAGTGAATAAAGGCTCCAGTCAACACCATGGATCTGACCGAGGGTCGTTTGCTGTTGTTCAGTGTATAAAGGCTCCAGTCAACACAACGGATCTGACCGAGGGTCGTTTGCTGTTGTTCAGTGTATAAAGGCTCCAGTCAACACAACGGATCTGACCGAGGGTCGTTTGCTGTTGTTCAGTATATAAAGGCTCCAGTCAACACAACGGATCTGACCGAGGGTCGTTTGCTGTTGTTCGGTATATAAAGGCTCCAGTCAACACCACGGATCTGACCGAGGGTCGTTTGCTGTTGTTCAGTATATAAAGGCTCCAGTCAACACAACGGATCTGACCGAGGGTCGTTTGCTGTTGTTCAGTATATAAAGGCTCCAGTCAACACCATGGATCTGACCGAGGGTCGTTTGCTGTTGTTCAGTGTATAAAGGCTCCAGTCAACACCACGGATCTGACCGAGGGTCGTTTGCTGTTGTTCAGTATATAAAGGCTCCAGTCAACACAACGGGTCTGACCGAGGGTCGTCTGCTGTTGTTCAGTATATAAAGGCTCCAGTCAACACAACGGATCTGACCGAGGGTCGTTTGCTGTTGTTCAGTATATAAAGGCTCCAGTCAACACAACGGATCTGACCGAGGGTCGTCTGCTGTTGTTCAGTATATAAAGGCTCCAGTCAACACCATGGATCTGACCGAGGGTCGTCTGCTGTTGTTCAGTATATAAAGGCTCCAGTCAACACCACGGATCTGACCGAGGGTCGTTTGCGTAACTCAGTTCTACTTTTTTGCAGCGTTCAATACAGCTGAACCTCTGGAGCCGAATCACTGCCAAACTCTTTCTCCTCTCTGTGACTTCTTTCTCCCTCGCCATTTTCCCTCTCAAAGAACCAAACCAGCTTTTCCTCCTCTCACATCAAACCAATCAGCTCTCCGTCCTCTCACACCAAACCAATCAGCTCTCTCTCCAAACCAGCTTTCTCTCCTCTCACACCAAACCAGCTCTCTCCTCTCACACACTCCCTCAGTGAGACGGTTACTACGACCACCATGTCCATCCTCCCTCAGTGAGACGGTTACTACGACCACCATGTCCATCCTCCCTCAGTGAGACGGTTACTACGACCACCATGTCCATCCTCCCTCAGTGAGACGGTTACTACGACCACCATGTCCATCCTCCCTCAGTGAGACGGTTACTACGACCACCATGTCCATCCTCCCTCAGTGAGACGGTTACTACGACCACCATGTCCATCCTCCCTCAGTGAGACGGTTACTACGACCACCATGTCCATCCTCCCTCAGTGAGACGGTTACTACGACCACCATGTCCATCCTCCCTCAGTGAGACGGTTACTACGACCACCATGTCCATCCTCCCTCAGTGAGACGGTTACTATGACCACCATGTCCATCCTCCCTCAGTGAGACGGTTACTACGACCACCATGTCCATCCTCCCTCAGTGAGACGGTTACTATGACCACCATGTCCATCCTCCCTCAGTAAGACGGTTACTACGACCACCATGTCCATCCTCCCTCAGTGAGACGGTTACTACGACCACCATGTCCATCCTCCCTCAGTGAGACGGTTACTACGACCACCATGTCCATCCTCCCTCAGTGAGACGGTTACTATGACCACCATGTCCATCCTCCCTCATTGAGACGGTTACTACGACCACCATGTCCATCCTCCCTCATTGAGACGGTTACTACGACCACCATGTCCATCCTCCCTCAGTGAGACGGTTACTATGACCCCCATGTCCAATCTCCCTCATTGAGACGGTTACTACGACCACCATGTCCATCCTCCCTCAGTGAGACGGTTACTACGACCACCATGTCCATCCCCCCTCAGTGAGACGGTTACTACGACCACCATGTCCATCCTCCCTCAGTGAGACGGTTACTATGACCACCATGTCCAATCTCCCTCATTGAGACGGTTACTACGACCACCATGTCCATCCTCCCTCAGTGAGACGGTTACTACGACCACCATGTCCATCCCCCCTCAGTGAGACGGTTACTATGTAGGAGAAGTGGTAACTAGGCAGCGATGCAGGTTACTGGTGTCCATGTTCAGAATACAAATGATGAGCGATCCACCCCTGAGGAAACAAAGCGATTGGATTCTCTCTCAGTAGCCGGCTCGTTGGGTATCTAGCTCTGAACTGCTCTCCAATTATAGACCATAGAGACAAGAATCTCATCAAGCAAAACACAGTGAAATAGATCTGGACAGAAAATTGGCATGACAATATTTATGGACTGAAATGGCCTTTTCTCCACAGCCATCTGTGTCTCTGATGTTGTCATGAATCCTTTTACGCTACTGCTACTCTCTGTTCATCATATCTGCAGTCACATTAACCATTAACCGCTGCTGCTGCTGCATCTACTAGCCTCCCCGCTGCTGCCGCTGCATCTACTAGCCTCCCCGCTGCTGCTGCTGCATCTACTAGCCTCCCCGCTGCTGCATCTACTAGCCTCCCCGCTGCTGCATCTACTAGCCTCCCCGCTGCTGCATCTACTAGCCTCCCCGCTGCTGCATCTACTAGCCTCCCCGCTGCTGCATCTACTAGCCTCCCCGCTGCTGCATCTACTAGCCTCCCCGCTGCTGCATCTACTAGCCTCCCCGCTGCTGCATCTACTAGCCTCCCCGCTGCTGCATCTACTAGCCTCCCCGCTGCTGCATCTACTAGCCTCCCCGCTGCTGCATCTACTAGCCTCCCCGCTGCTGCATCTACTAGCCTCCCCGCTGCTGCATCTACTAGCCTCCCCGCTGCTGCATCTACTAGCCTCCCCGCTGCTGCATCTACTAGCCTCCCCGCTGCTGCATCTACTAGCCTCCCCGCTGCTGCATCTACTAGCCTCCCCGCTGCTGCATCTACTAGCCTCCCCGCTGCTGCATCTACTAGCCTCCCCGCTGCTGCATCTACTAGCCTCCCCGCTGCTGCATCTACTAGCCTCCCCGCTGCTGCATCTACTAGCCTCCCCGCTGCTGCATCTACTAGCCTCCCCGCTGCTGCATCTACTAGCCTCCCCGCTGCTGCATCTACTAGCCTCCCCGCTGCTGCATCTACTAGCCTCCCCGCTGCTGCTGCTGCATCTACTAGCCTCCCCGCTGCTGCTGCTGCATCTACTAGCCTCCCCGCTGCTGCTGCTGCATCTACTAGCCTCCCCGCTGCTGCTGCTGCATCTACTAGCCTCCCCGCTGCTGCTGCTGCATCTACTAGCCTCCCCGCTGCTGCTGCTGCATCTACTAGCCTCCCCGCTGCTGCTGCTGCATCTACTAGCCTCCCCGCTGCTGCTGCTGCATCTACTAGCCTCCCCGCTGCTGCTGCTGCATCTACTAGCCTCCCCGCTGCTGCTGCTGCATCTACTAGCCTCCCCGCTGCTGCTGCTGCATCTACTAGCCTCCCCGCTGCTGCTGCTGCATCTACTAGCCTCCCCGCTGCTGCTGCTGCATCTACTAGCCTCCCCGCTGCTGCTGCTGCATCTACTAGCCTCCCCGCTGCTGCTGCTGCATCTACTAGCCTCCCCGCTGCTGCTGCTGCATCTACTAGCCTCCCCGCTGCATCTACTAGCCTCCCCGCTGCTGCTGCTGCATCTACTAGCCTCCCCGCTGCTGCTGCTGCATCTACTAGCCTCCCCGCTGCTGCTGCTGCATCTACTAGCCTCCCCGCTGCTGCTGCTGCATCTACTAGCCTCCCCGCTGCTGCTGCTGCATCTACTAGCCTCCCCGCTGCTGCTGCTGCATCTACTAGCCTCCCCGCTGCTGCTGCTGCATCTACTAGCCTCCCCGCTGCTGCTGCTGCATCTACTAGCCTCCCCGCTGCTGCTGCTGCATCTACTAGCCTCCCCGCTGCTGCTGCTGCATCTACTAGCCTCCCCGCTGCTGCTGCATCTACTAGCCTCCCCGCTGCTGCTGCATCTACTAGCCTCCCCGCTGCTGCTGCATCTACTAGCCTCCCCGCTGCTGCTGCTGCATCTACTAGCCTCCCCGCTGCTGCTGCATCTACTAGCCTCCCCGCTGCTGCTGCATCTACTAGCCTCCCCGCTGCTGCTGCATCTACTAGCCTCCCCGCTGCATCTAGCCTCCCCGCTGCATCTAGCCTCCCCGCCGCATCTAGCCTCCCGGCCGCATCTAGCCTCCCCGCTGCTGCATCTAGCCTCCCCGCTGCTGCATCTAGCCTCCCAGACCACTCATACTGCTGACTACCTGACAACCAGCCTGTTGAAACCAGACCACTCATACTGCTGACTACCTGACAACCAGCCTGTTGAAACCAGACCCCTCATACTGCTGACTACCTGACAACCAGCCTGTTGAAACCAGACCCCTCATACTGCTGACTACCTGACAACCAGCCTGTTGAAACCAGACCACTCATACTGCTGACTACCTGACAACCAGCCTGTTGAAACCAGACCCCTCATACTGCTGACTACCTGACAACCAGCCTGTTGAAACCAGACCCCTCATACTGCTGACTACCTGACAACCAGCCTGTTGAAACCAGACCCCTCATATACTGCTGACTACCTGACAACCAGCCTGTTGAAACCAGACCCCTCATACTGCTGACTACCTGACAACCAGCCTGACAACCAGCCTGTTGAAACCAGACCCCTCATACTGCTGACTACCTGACAACCAGCCTGACAACCAGCCTGTTGAAACCAGACCCCTCATACTGCTGACTACCTGACAACCAGCCTGACAACCAGCCTGTTGAAACCAGACCCCTCATACTGCTGACTACCTGACAACCAGCCTGTTGAAACCAGACCCCTCATACTGCTGACTACCTGACAACCAGCCTGTTGAAACCAGACCCCTCATACTGCTGACTACCTGACAACCAGCCTGTTGAAACCAGACCCCTCATACTGCTGACTACCTGACAACCAGCCTGTTGAAACCAGACCCCTCATATACTGCTGACTACCTGACAACCAGCCTGTTGAAACCAGACCCCTCATACTGCTGACTACCTGACAACCAGCCTGACAACCAGCCTGTTGAAACCAGACCACTCATACTGCTGACTACCTGACAACCAGCCTGCTGAAACCAGACCCCTCATACTGCTGACTACCTGACAACCAGCCTGACAACCAGCCTGTTGAAACCAGACCACTCATACTGCTGACTACCTGACAACCAGCCTGCTGAAACCAGACCCCTCATACTGCTGACTACCTGACAACCAGCCTGACAACCAGCCTGTTGAAACCAGACCACTCATACTGCTGACTACCTGACAACCAGCCTGTTGAAACCAGACCCCTCATACTGCTGACTACCTGACAACCAGCCTGACAACCAGCCTGTTGAAACCAGACCCCTCATACTGCTGACTACCTGACAACCAGCCTGTTGAAACCAGACCCCTCATACTGCTGACTACCTGACAACCAGCCTGACAACCAGCCTGTTGAAACCAGACCCCTCATACTGCTGACTACCTGACAACCAGCCTGTTGAAACCAGACCCCTCATACTGCTGACTACCTGACAACCAGCCTGATGAAACCAGACCACTCATACTGCTGACTACCTGACAACCAGCCTGCTGAAACCAGACCCCTCATACTGCTGACTACCTGACAACCAGTCTGTTGAAACCAGACCCCTCATACTGCTGACTACCTGACAACCAGCCTGTTGAAACCAGACCCCTCATACTGCTGACTACCTGACAACCAGCCTGACAACCAGCCTGTTGAAACCAGACCCCTCATACTGCTGACTACCTGACAACCAGCCTGCTGTAGACCAGACCCCTCATACTGCTGACTACCTGACAACCAGCCTGACAACCAACGAGATACGGCCCAGAACGACTGCTAAAACAACCGTGGGTCTCCAACGGCAGCCACAACGCACGGCGGCGACTGTGTTACAGTATTCAAGCCTTCTGAAATGTGGAGCACGGGTTCAATGTTACATCCTAATATAAGTAATCGATTAACACGCTATACAAAATCTTATCACATCCTACATTTATAAGCAAGGAGCCTCCCGTGCGCCGCGGCGCGTTAGGCACACTGATGATAGCCTAACCACTGATCAAACATTATGGACAAAAAGCTACAATTGCTGCAACAATACAGGTCAAATTAAGATCCAACATCTGTAGGTAGGGCAGAGTGTGATGGTGGAGGTAGGTAGGGCAGAGTGTGATGGTGGAGGTAGGTAGGGCAGAGTGTGATGGTGGAGGTAGGTAGGGCAGAGTGTGATGGTGGAGGTAGGTAGGGCAGAGTGTGATGGTGGAGGTAGGTAGGGCAGAGTGTGATGGTGGAGGTAGGTAGGGCAGAGTGTGATGGTGGAGGTAGGTAGGGCAGAGTGTGATGGTGGAGGTAGGTAGGGCAGAGTGTGATGGTGGAGGTAGGTAGGGCAGAGTGTGATGGTGGAGGTAGGTAGGGCAGAGTGTGATGGTGGAGGTAGGTAGGGCAGAGTGTGATGGTGGAGGTAGGTAGGGCAGAGTGTGATGGTGGAGGTAGGTGGATAGGTGGATAGGTGGATAGGTGGGTAGGTAGGTATAGTGGAGAGGAGTCAGTGTGATAAAGACAGCGAGCGCCAGCCAGCCTATAAATCAGAATGCAGGGCTGTCTGAGGCTGAGACCAGTCCTGTTTACACCATCTACTGTCCACCTCCCCTCCCTCCCTCCCTCCCTCGACCCTCCCCTCCCCTCCCTCTCATTACAACCATAACATGACCTTGACCTTAGCAGAGAACTTCTAGCCCAGGGAATTTACAACGGGTCGCTCAGAGACACGCAGAGTAAACAGTTTCCCGGGCCAAGTCTTTACACTGCAAGCCTCGCCATGCATGAAAACACCCTGAGGATTTCTGTTTGGATGAAACGTTCCCAGCTCCGCCAGCACACAGACAGAACTCTTCAGAAGGCAGAGGAGTTGGACGGCAGGAACATCCCACCAGCACACAGACAGAACCCTTCAGGCAGGAACATCCCACCAACACACAGACAGAACCCTTCAGAAGGCAGAGGAGTTGGAAGGCAGGAACATCCCACCAGCACACAGACAGAACCCTTCAGAAGGCAGGAACATCCCACCAGCACACAGACAGAACCCTTCAGAAGACAGGAACATCCCACCAGCACACAGACAGAACTCTTCAGAAGACAGGAACATCCCGCCAGCACACAGACAGAACCCTTCAGAAGGCAGGAACATCCCGCCAGCACACAGACAGAACTCTTCAGAAGACAGGAACATCCCACCAACACACAGACAGAACCCTTCAGAAGGCAGGAACATCCCACCAGCACACAGACAGAACCCTTCAGAAGGCAGGAACATCCCACCAGCACACAGACAGAACCCTTCAGGCAGGAACATCCCACCAGCACACAGACAGAACCCTTCAGAAGGCAGGAACATCCCACCAGCACACAGACAGAACCCTTCAGAAGGCAGGAACATCCCACCAACACACAGACAGAACCCTTCAGAAGACAGAGGAGTTGGAAGGCAGGAACATCCCACCAGCACACAGACAGAACCCTTCAGAAGACAGAGGAGTTGGACGGCAGGAACATCCCACCAACACACAGACAGAACCCTTCAGAAGGCAGAGGAGTTGGAAGGCAGGAACATCCCACCAACACACAGACAGAACCCTCCAGAAGACAGGAACATCCCACCAACACACAGACAGAACCCTTCAGGCAGGAACATCCCACCAGCACACAGACAGAACCCTTCAGAAGACAGGAACATCCCACCAACACACAGACAGAACCCTTCAGAAGGCAGGAACATCCCACCAGCACACAGACAGAACCCTTCAGAAGACAGGAACATCCCACCAGCACACAGACAGAACCCTTCAGAAGGCAGGAACATCCCACCAGCACACAGACAGAACCCTTCAGAAGGCAGGAACATCCCACCAGCACACAGACAGAACCCTTCAGAAGGCAGGAACATCCCACCAGCACACAGACAGAACCCTTCAGAAGACAGGAACATCCCACCAGCACACAGACAGAACCCTTCAGAAGGCAGGAACATCCCACCAGCACACAGACAGAACCCTTCAGAAGACAGGAACATCCCACCAGCACACAGACAGAACCCTTCAGGCAGGAACATCCCACCAGCACACAGACAGAACCCTTCAGAAGACAGAGGAGTTGGACGGCAGGAACATCCCACCAACACACAGACAGAACCCTTCAGAAGGCAGAGGAGTTGGAAGGCAGGAACATCCCACCAACACACAGACAGAACCCTTCAGAAGGCAGGAACATCCCACCAACACACAGACAGAACCCTTCAGGCAGGAACATCCCACCAACACACAGACAGAACCCTCCAGAAGACAGGAACATCCCACCAACACACAGACAGAACCCTTCAGGCAGGAACATCCCACCAACACACAGACAGAACCCTTCAGAAGACAGGAACATCCCACCAACACACAGACAGAACCCTTCAGAAGACAGAGGAGTTGGACGGCAGGAACATCCCACCAACACACAGACAGAACCCTTCAGAAGACAGGAACATCCCACCAGCACACAGACAGAACCCTTCAGAAGGCAGGAACATCCCACCAGCACACAGACAGAACCCTTCAGAAGACAGGAACATCCCACCAGCACACAGACAGAACCCTTCAGAAGACAGGAACATCCCACCAGCACACAGACAGAACTCTTCAGAAGGCAGGAACATCCCACCAACACACAGACAGAACCCTTCAGAAGGCAGGAACATCCCACCAACACACAGACAGAACCCTTCAGAAGGCAGGAACATCCCACCAACACACAGACAGAACCCTTCAGAAGACAGGAACATCCCACCAGCACACAGACAGAACCCTTCAGAAGGCAGGAACATCCCACCAGCACACAGACAGAACCCTTCAGAAGGCAGGAACATCCCACCAACACACAGACAGAACCCTTCAGAAGGCAGGAACATCCCACCAGCACACAGACAGAACCCTTCAGAAGACAGGAACATCCCACCAACACACAGACAGAACCCTTCAGAAGACAGGAACATCCCACCAGCACACAGACAGAACCCTTCAGAAGACAGAGGAGTTGGACGGCAGGAACATCCCACCAGCACACAGACAGAACCCTTCAGAAGGCAGGAACATCCCACCAACACACAGACAGAACCCTTCAGAAGACAGGAACATCCCACCAGCACACAGACAGAACCCTTCAGAAGACAGAGGAGTTGGACGGCAGGAACATCCCACCAGCACACAGACAGAACCCTTCAGAAGACAGGAACATCCCACCAACACACAGACAGAACCCTTCAGGCAGGAACATCCCACCAACACACAGACAGAACCCTTCAGAAGGCAGGAACATCCCACCAGCACACAGACAGAACCCTTCAGAAGGCAGGAACATCCCACCAACACACAGACAGAACCCTTCAGAAGACAGGAACATCCCACCAGCACACAGACAGAACCCTTCAGAAGGCAGGAACATCCCACCAACACACAGACAGAACCCTTCAGGCAGGAACATCCCACCAACACACAGACAGAACCCTTCAGGCAGGAACATCCCACCAACACACAGACAGAACCCTTCAGAAGACAGGAACATCCCACCAACACACAGACAGAACCCTTCAGGCAGGAACATCCCACCAACACACAGACAGAACCCTTCAGAAGGCAGGAACATCCCACCAACACACAGACAGAACCCTTCAGAAGACAGGAACATCCCACCAACACACAGACAGAACTCTTCAGAAGACAGGAACATCCCACCAACACACAGACAGAACCCTTCAGAAGGCAGGAACATCCCACCAACACACAGACAGAACCCTTCAGAAGACAGGAACATCCCACCAACACACAGACAGAACCCTTCAGAAGGCAGGAACATCCCACCAGCACACAGACAGAACCCTTCAGAAGGCAGGAACATCCCACCAACACACAGACAGAACCCTTCAGAAGACAGGAACATCCCACCAACACACAGACAGAACTCTTCAGAAGACAGGAACATCCCACCAACACACAGACAGAACCCTTCAGAAGACAGGAACATCCCACCAGCACACAGACAGAACTCTTCAGAAGACAGGAACATCCCACCAGCACACAGACAGAACCCTTCAGAAGGCAGGAACATCCCACCAGCACACAGACAGAACCCTTCAGAAGGCAGGAACATCCCACCAACACACAGACAGAACCCTTCAGAAGACAGGAACATCCCACCAACACACAGACAGAACCCTTCAGAAGACAGAGGAGTTGGACGGCAGGAACATCCCACCAACACACAGACAGAACCCTTCAGAAGACAGAGGAGTTGGACGGCAGGAACATCCCACCAGCACACAGACAGAACCCTTCAGGCAGGAACATCCCACCAACACACAGACAGAACCCTTCAGAAGGCAGGAACATCCCACCAACACACAGACAGAACCCTTCAGAAGACAGGAACATCCCACCAGCACACAGACAGAACCCTTCAGGCAGGAACATCCCACCAACACACAGACAGAACCCTTCAGAAGACAGGAACATCCCACCAACACACAGACAGAACCCTTCAGAAGACAGAGGAGTTGGACGGCAGGAACATCCCACCAACACACAGACAGAACCCTTCAGAAGGCAGAGGAGTTGGAAGGCAGGAACATCCCACCAACACACAGACAGAACCCTTCAGAAGACAGGAACATCCCACCAACACACAGACAGAACCCTTCAGAAGACAGGAACATCCCACCAACACACAGACAGAACCCTTCAGAAGACAGGAACATCCCACCAACACACAGACAGAACCCTTCAGAAGACAGGAACATCCCACCAACACACAGACAGAACCCTTCAGGCAGGAACATCCCACCAGCACACAGACAGAACCCTTCAGAAGACAGGAACATCCCACCAACACACAGACAGAACCCTTCAGAAGGCAGGAACATCCCACCAACACACAGACAGAACCCTTCAGAAGACAGGAACATCCCACCAGCACACAGACAGAACCCTTCAGAAGGCAGGAACATCCCACCAACACACAGACAGAACCCTTCAGAAGACAGAGGAGTTGGAAGGCAGGAACATCCCAAAATGGACAACAGCTTCTGACAAGGGCAAACGCATTCACTGTTCACAACATGGAGAATCTGGAGTCGAATAGAGTTCAGTGACCAGCTAATCGAATAGCGTTCAGTGACCAGCTAACACGGGAAGAAGTCCAACTATTTAGCCATGTGATTGGTTAGCCTCAAACATGCTGAGGTACAAAAGATTTAGCAGCAGAGGGGGTGGAGGAAAGTAGAAATGTTCCTCAGGAGGCTGCTGGGGGAACAAAGCAGGCCTCTGTGAGAGAACACACGCGCTCCCCGCCAGACAGGGCCTGGATTAGGTTAGTGTTGCTTTAACAACACATTTGGCTTTCGAGCCGGTCTGACGACAGATGATCCCCTGACAGGAGAGGTTCATTATGGAATAGAACAGGCTGGTACAAGTGGAGGGAGTGGTAGTCCTCACCGCCTGGCTGGCTGCCTGTCTGGCCGTCTCACCGCCTGTCTGGCTGTCTCACCGCCTGTCTGGCTGCCTGTCTGGCTGTCTCACCGCCTGGCTGGCTGTCTCTCTGTCTGTCTGGCTGGCTGTCTCTCCGCCTGTCTGGCTCACCGTCTGTCTCACCGTCTGTCTCACCGTCTGTCTCACCGTCTGTCTCACGGCCTGTCTCACGGCCTGTCTCACCGTCTGTCTCACCGTCTGTCTCACGGCCTGCCTGGCTGCCTGTCTCACGGCCTGCCTGGCTGCCTGTCTCACTGCCTGCCTGGCTGCCTGTCTCACGGCCTGCCTGGCTGCCTGTCTCACTGCCTGCCTGTCTCACGGCCTGTCTCACGGCCTGTCTCACGGCCTGTCTCACGGCCTGCCTAGCCGTCTGTCTCACGGCCTGCCTAGCCGTCTGTCTCACGGCCTGCCTAGCCGTCTGTCTCACGGCCTGCCTAGCCGTCTGTCTCACGGCCTGCCTAGCCGTCTGTCTCACGGCCTGCCTAGCCGTCTGTCTCACGGCCTGCCTAGCCGTCTGTCTCACGGCCTGCCTAGCCGTCTGTCTCACGGCCTGCCTAGCCGTCTGTCTCACGGCCTGCCTAGCCGTCTGTCTCACGGCCTGCCTAGCCGTCTGTCTCACGGCCTGCCTAGCCGTCTGTCTCACGGCCTGCCTAGCCGTCTGTCTCACGGCCTGCCTAGCCGTCTGTCTCACGGCCTGCCTAGCCGTCTGTCTCACGGCCTGCCTAGCCGTCTGTCTCACGGCCTGCCTAGCCGTCTGTCTCACGGCCTGCCTAGCCGTCTGTCTCACGGCCTGCCTAGCCGTCTGTCTCACGGCCTGCCTAGCCGTCTGTCTCACTGCCTGCCTAGCCGTCTGTCTCACTGCCTGTCTAGCTGTCTGCCTGTCTAGCTGTCTGCCCGCCTGCCTCACCGCCTGTCCGCCCTGTCTGCCCCTGCAGCCGCAACCAGCAACATAAAAACTGTGAAAAAGCGTTTGAGAAGTCAAACCGCCATCCTCCAACGCCCTGGGGAAGCAGGCTCCAGTGTTGCCGTATTGAAACCCAACCCCCAGGTAACCTCAGCCTGGGGAAGCAGGTTCCAGTGTTGTCATATTGAAACCCAACCCCCAGGTAACCTCAGCCTGGGGAAGCAGGTTGCCGTATTGAAACCCAACCCCCAGGTAACCTCAGCCTGGGGAAGCAGGCTCCAGTGTTGCCGTATTGAAACCCAACCCCCAGGTAACCTCAGCCTGGGGAAGCAGGCTCCAGTGTTGCCGTATTGAAACCCAACCCCCAGGTAACCTCAGCCTGGGGAAGCAGGCTCCAGTGTTGCCGTATTGAAACCCAACCCCCAGGTAACCTCAGCCTGGGGAAGCAGGTTCCAGTGTTGTCATATTGAAACCCAACCCCCAGGTAGCCTCAGCCTGGGGAAGCAGGTTCCAGTGTTGTCATATTGAAACCCAACCCCCAGGTAACCTCAGCCTGGGGAAGCAGGTTCCAGTGTTGTCATATTGAAACCCAACCCCCAGGTAGCCTCAGCCTGGGGAAGCAGGTTCCAGTGTTGTCATATTGAAACCCAACCACCAGGTAACCTCAGCCTGGGGAAGCAGGTTCCAGTGTTGAAACCCAACCACCAGGTAGCCTCAGCCTGGGGAAGCAGGCTCCAGTGTTGTCATATTGAAACCCAACCCCCAGGTAACCTCAGCCTGGGGAAGCAGGCTCCAGTGTTGCCGTATTGAAACCCACCCCCCAGGTAACCTCAGCCTGGGGAAGCAGGCTCCAGTGTTGCCGTATTGATACCCAACCCCCAGGTAACCTCAGCCTGGGGAAGCAGGCTCCAGTGTTGCCGTATTGATACCCAACCCCCAGGTAACCTCAGCCTGGGGAAGCAGGTTCCAGTGTTGTCATATTGAAACCAGGTAACCTCAGCCTGGGGAAGCAGGTTCCAGTGTTGCCCTATTGAAACCCACCCCCCAGGTAACCTCAGCCTGGGGAAGCAGGTTCCAGTGTTGCCCTATTGAAACCCACCCCCCAGGTAACCTCAGCCTGGGGAAGCAGGTTCCAGTGTTGTCATATTGAAACCCAACCCCCAGGTAGCCTCAGCCTGGGGAAGCAGGTTCCAGTGTTGTCATATTGAAACCCAACCCCCAGGTAACCTCAGCCTGGGGAAGCAGGTTCCAGTGTTGTCATATTGAAACCCAACCCCCAGGTAACCTCAGCCTGGGGAAGCAGGTTCCAGTGTTGCCATATTGAAACCCAACCCCCAGGTAACCTCAGCCTGGGGAAGCAGGTTCCAGTGTTGTCATATTGAAACCCACCCCCCAGGTAACCTCAGCCTGGGGAAGCAGGCTCCAGTGTTGTCATATTGAAACCAGGTAACCTCAGCCTGGGGAAGCAGGTTCCAGTGTTGTCATATTGAAACCCAACCCCCAGGTAACCTCAGCCTGGGGAAGCAGGTTCCAGTGTTGTCATATTGAAACCAGGTAACCTCAGCCTGGGGAAGCAGGCTCCAGTGTTGTCATATTGAAACCAGGTAACCTCAGCCTGGGGAAGCAGGCTCCAGTGTTGTCATATTGAAACCAGGTAACCTCAGCCTGGGGAAGCAGGTTCCAGTGTTGTCATATTGAAACCCAACCCCCAGGTAACCTCAGCCTGGGGAAGCAGGTTCCAGTGTTGTCATATTGAAACCCAACCCCCAGGTAACCTCAGCCTGGGGAAGCAGGTTCCAGTGTTGCCGTATTGAAACCCAACCCCCAGGTAACCTCAGCCTGGGGAAGCAGGTTCCAGTGTTGTCATATTGAAACCAGGTAACCTCAGCCTGGGGAAGCAGGTTCCAGTGTTGCCGTATTGAAACCCAACCCCCAGGTAACCTCAGCCTGGGGAAGCAGGTTCCAGTGTTGTCATATTGAAACCCAACCCCCAGGTAGCCTCAGCCTGGGGAAGCAGGCTCCAGTGTCACCGTATTGAAACCCAACCCCCAGGTAACCTCAGCCTGGGGAAGCAGGTTCCAGTGTTGTCATATTGAAACCCAACCCCCAGGTAACCTCAGCCTGGGGAAGCAGGTTCCAGTGTTGAAACCCACCCCCCAGGTAACCTCAGCCTGGGGAAGCAGGCTCCAGTGTTGTCATATTGAAACCCAACCCCCAGGTAACCTCAGCCTGGGGAAGCAGGTTCCAGTGTTGTCATATTGAAACCCAACCCCCAGGTAACCTCAGCCTGGGGAAGCAGGTTCCAGTGTTGCCGTATTGAAACCCAACCCCCAGGTAACCTCAGCCTGGGGAAGCAGGCTCCAGTGTTGCCGTATTGAAACCAGGTAACCTCAGCCTGGGGAAGCAGGTTCCAGTGTTGTCATATTGAAACCCAACCCCCAGGTAACCTCAGCCTGGGGAAGCAGGCTCCAGTGTTGCCGTATTGAAACCCAACCCCCAGGTAACCTCAGCCTGGGGAAGCAGGTTCCAGTGTTGCCGTATTGAAACCCAACCCCCAGGTAACCTCAGCCTGGGGAAGCAGGCTCCAGTGTCACCGTATTGAAACCCAACCCCCAGGTAACCTCAGCCTGCCTGGTGACACACAGTTTCCAACCTGCCGTTCAGGTTGTTTTAATGAATACGATCCGAGACAGGATCTCCCACTCCACAGCACAAGACAGTAGATATAGGCCGAGGCAACACTGAGATTAGAATACAAGATCTGATAAAGAGTACTACTACTGTCCTGGTGAAAGCAGCACATGCCAAGATAACACTGAGGGTTGATTACAAGGTCTAAGAAAGAGCAGTCTTCAATGTATAGGCTACATGGCAAATGTGTAGGTGCAGTAGCTCCCGTTCAGTAGTGTCTGACGTCCATAGCGTAGCTCCCATCTAGTAGTGTCTGATGTCCATACTGTAGCTCCTGTCTAATAGTGTCTTACGTTCATACTGTAGCTCCGGTCCAGTAGTGTCCGACGTCCATAGTGTAGCTCCCGTCTAGTAGTGTCTGATGTCCATACTGTAGCTCCCGTCTAGTAGTGTCCGACGTCCATACTGTAGCTCCCGTCTAGTAGTGTCCGACGTCCATAGCGTAGCTCCCGTCTAGTAGGGTCCGACGTCCATACCGTAGCTCCCGTCTAGTAGTGTCCGACGTTCATAGCGTAATTCCCGTCTAGTAGGGTCCGACGTCCATAGCGTAGCTCCCGTCTAGTAGGGTCCGACGTCCATACCGTAGCTCCCGTCTAGTAGGGTCCGACGTCCATACCGTAGCTCCCGTCTAGTAATGTCTGACATCCATACCGTAGCTCCCGTCTAGTAGTGTCCGACGTCCATACTGTAGCTCCCGTCTAGTAGTGTCCGACGTCCATAGCGTAGCTCCCGTCTAGTAGGGTCCGACGTCCATACCGTAGCTCCCGTCTAGTAGTGCCTGATGTCCATCCCGTAGTGCCTGATGTCCATAGCGTAGCTCCCGTCTAGTAGGGTCCGACGTCCATAGCGTAGCTCCCGTCTAGTAGTGCCTGATGTCCATCCCGTAGTGCCTGATGTCCATAGCGTAGCTCCCGTCTAGTAGGGTCCGACGTCCATACCGTAGCTCCCGTCTAGTAGTGCCTGACGTCCATAGCGTAGCTCCCGTCTAGTAGTGCCTGATGTCCATAGTGTAGCTCCCGTCTAGTAGTGCCTGATGTCCATACCGTAGCTCCCGTCTAGTAGTGCCTGACGTCCATACCGTAGCTCCCGTCTAGTAGTGCCTGATGTCCATACCGTAGCTCCCGTCTAGTAGTGCCTGATGTCCATACCGTAGCTCCCGTCTAGTAGTGCCTGATGTCCATACCGTAGCTCCCGTCTAGTAGTGCCTGATGTCCATACCGTAGCTCCCGTCTAGTAGTGCCTGATGTCCATACCGTAGCTCCCGTCTAGTAGTGCCTGATGTCCATACCGTAGCTCCCGTCTAGTAGTGCCTGATGTCCATAGTACTGCCACCTATTCAACCGTATTCACGTTGTTTTCCGATTCAAGACATGACCTTGTGTGACCTTGGACCGTACAGCTGAGTGGCGTGCGTTACCGTTACCGTTTCCCTTTTCTCTGAACCGCAGCTCCGCTCAGAGAGGGGTCGACTGACTTAATGTCTTCCAGCTGTGGAGGAAGATGTGAATGTCTTGCCTTATCATGTAAATCTCTCCTTAAACTAAGACTTAGTCGGTCTCACTCGCCTGGACAATCGTAGAAGTGCTTTCACCGAAGACTCAGTCTGTGTGGACAGAATTAAATGTAGACGAGACACACGTGTCAAATACTCTATAGCTATTCCATTGTTCGGGGGATAAGACGAGGTGCTCAGACATGTTGGAGACACATCCAGCAAGCCAGGTTCATCTCCATGCAGTTAGGTTTCAGAAACACACCCTGTACAAGTATTTTGGTTCACTTCAGGGTCAGAGGCTGCCTGACATCCTGGGAAAAAAGCATTTTAGAAGTCAGGATCATTAGTGGCATATTGGCTGAGGTACTAGGACAAGGTCAGGATCATTAGTGGCATATTGGCTGAGGTACTAGGACAAGGTCAGGATCATTAGTGGCATATTGGCTGAGGTACTAGGACAAGGTCAGGATCATTAGTGGCATATTGGCTGAGGTACTAGGACAAGGTCAGGATCATTAGTGGCATATTGGCTGAGGTACTAGGACAAGGTCAGGATCATTAGTGGCATATTGGCTGAGGTACTAGGACAAGGTCAGGATCATTAGTGGCATATTGGCTGAGGTACTAGGACAAGGTCAGGATCATTAGTGGCATATTGGCTGAGGTACTAGGACAAGGTCAGGATCATTAGTGGCATATTGGCTGAGGTACTAGGACAAGGTCAGGATCATTAGTGGCATATTGGCTGAGGTACTAGGACAAGGTCAGGATCATTAGTGGCATATTGGCTGAGGTACTAGGACAAGGTCAGGATCATTAGTGGCATATTGGCTGAGGTACTAGGACAAGGTCAGGATCATTAGTGGCATATTGGCTGAGGTACTAGGACAAGGTCAGGATCATTAGTGGCATATTGGCTGAGGTACTAGGACAAGGTCAGGATCATTAGTGGCATATTGGCTGAGGTACTAGGACAAGGTCAGGATCATTAGTGGCATATTGGCTGAGGTACTAGGACAAGGTCAGGATCATTAGTGGCATATTGGCTGAGGTACTAGGACAAGGTCAGGATCATTAGTGGCATATTGGCTGAGGTACTAGGACAAGGTCAGGATCATTAGTGGCATATTGGCTGAGGTACTAGGACAAGGTCAGGATCATTAGTGGCATATTGGCTGAGGTACTAGGACAAGGTCAGGATCATTAGTGGCATATTGGCTGAGGTACTAGGACAAGGTCAGGATCATTAGTGGCATATTGGCTGAGGTACTTCGACAAGGTCAGGATCATTAGTGGCATATTGGCTGAGGTACTTCGACAAGGTCAGGATCATTAGTGGCATATTGGCTGAGGTACTAGGACAAGGCCAGGATCATTAGTGGCATATTGGCTGAGGTACTAGGACAAGGCCAGGATCATTAGTGGCATATTGGCTGAGGTACTAGGACAAGGCCAGGATCATTAGTGGCATATTGGCTGAGGTACTAGGACAAGGTCAGGATCATTAGTGGCATATTGGCTGAGGTACTAGGACAAGGTCAGGATCATTAGTGGCATATTGGCTGAGGTACTAGGACAAGGTCAGGATCATTAGTGGCATATTGGCTGAGGTACTAGGACAAGGTCAGGATCATTAGTGGCATATTGGCTGAGGTACTAGGACAAGGTCAGGATCATTAGTGGCATATTGGCTGAGGTACTTCGACAAGGTCAGGATCATTAGTGGCATATTGGCTGAGGTACTAGGAAACGGCCAGGATCATTAGTGGCATATTGGCTGAGGTACTAGGACAAGGTCAGGATCATTAGTGGCATATTGGCTGAGGTACTACGACAAGGTCAGGATCATTAGTGGCATATTGGCTGAGGTACTAGGACAAGGTCAGGATCATTAGTGGCATATTGGCTGAGGTACTAGGACAAGGCCAGGATCATTAGTGGCATATTGGCTGAGGTACTACGACAAGGTCAGGATCATTAGTGGCATATTGGCTGAGGTACTACGACAAGGTCAGGATCATTAGTGGCATATTGGCTGAGGTACTAGGACAAGGCCAGGATCATTAGTGGCATATTGGCTGAGGTACTAGGACAAGGCCAGGATCATTAGTGGCATATTGGCTGAGGTACTAGGACAAGGTCAGGATCATTAGTGGCATATTGGCTGAGGTACTAGGACAAGGTCAGGATCATTAGTGGCATATTGGCTGAGGTACTAGGACAAGGTCAGGATCATTAGTGGCATATTGGCTGAGGTACTAGGACAAGGTCAGGATCATTAGTGGCATATTGGCTGAGGTACTAGGACAAGGTCAGGATCATTAGTGGCATATTGGCTGAGGTACTAGGACAAGGTCAGGATCATTAGTGGCATATTGGCTGAGGTACTAGGACAAGGTCAGGATCATTAGTGGCATATTGGCTGAGGTACTAGGACAAGGTCAGGATCATTAGTGGCACATTGGCTGAGGTACTAGGACAAGGCCAGGATCATTAGTGGCATATTGGCTGAGGTACTAGGACAAGGTCAGGATCATTAGTGGCATATTGGCTGAGGTACTAGGACAAGGTCAGGATCATTAGTGGCATATTGGCTGAGGTACTAGGACAAGGTCAGGATCATTAGTGGCATATTGGCTGAGGTACTAGGACAAGGTCAGGATCATTAGTGGCATATTGGCTGAGGTACTAGGACAAGGTCAGGATCATTAGTGGCATATTGGCTGAGGTACTAGGACAAGGTCAGGATCATTAGTGGCATATTGGCTGAGGTACTAGGACAAGGTCAGGATCATTAGTGGCATATTGGCTGAGGTACTAGGACAAGGTCAGGATCATTAGTGGCATATTGGCTGAGGTACTAGGACAAGGTCAGGATCATTAGTGGCATATTGGCTGAGGTACTAGGACAAGGTCAGGATCATTAGTGGCATATTGGCTGAGGTACTAGGACAAGGTCAGGATCATTAGTGGCATATTGGCTGAGGTACTAGGACAAGGTCAGGATCATTAGTGGCATATTGGCTGAGGTACTAGGACAAGGTCAGGATCATTAGTGGCATATTGGCTGAGGTACTAGGACAAGGTCAGGATCATTAGTGGCATATTGGCTGAGGTACTAGGACAAGGTCAGGATCATTAGTGGCATATTGGCTGAGGTACTAGGACAAGGCCAGGATCATTAGTGGCATATTGGCTGAGGTACTAGGACAAGGTCAGGCTCATTAGTGGCATATTGGCTGAGGTACTACGACAAGGTCGGGATCATTAGTGGCATATTGGCTGAGGTACTAGGACAAGGTCGGGATCATTAGTGGCATATTGGCTGAGGTACTAGGACAAGGCCGGGATCATTAGTGGCATATTGGCTGAGGTACTAGGACAAGGTCAGGATCATTAGTGGCATATTGGCTGAGGTACTAGGACAAGGTCAGGATCATTAGTGGCATATTGGCTGAGGTACTAGGACAAGGTCAGGATCATTAGTGGCATATTGGCTGAGGTACTAGGACAAGGCCAGGATCATTAGTGGCATATTGGCTGAGGTACTAGGACAAGGCCAGGATCATTAGTGGCATATTGGCTGAGGTACTAGGACAAGGCCAGGATCATTAGTGGCATATTGGCTGAGGTACTAGGACAAGGTCAGGATCATTAGTGGCATATTGGCTGAGGTACTAGGACAAGGTCAGGATCATTAGTGGCATATTGGCTGAGGTACTAGGACAAGGTCAGGATCATTAGTGGCATATTGGCTGAGGTACTAGGACAAGGTCAGGATCATTAGTGGCATATTGGCTGAGGTACTAGGACAAGGTCAGGATCATTAGTGGCATATTGGCTGAGGTACTAGGACAAGGTCAGGATCATTAGTGGCATATTGGCTGAGGTACTAGGACAAGGTCAGGATCATTAGTGGCATATTGGCTGAGGTACTAGGACAAGGTCAGGATCATTAGTGGCATATTGGCTGAGGTACTACGACAAGGTCAGGATCATTAGTGGTATATTGGCTGAGGTACTAGGACAAGGTCGGGATCATTAGTGGCATATTGGCTGAGGTACTAGGACAAGGCCAGGATCATTAGTGGCATATTGGCTGAGGTACTAGGACAAGGTCAGGATCATTAGTGGCATATTGGCTGAGGTACTAGGACAAGGTCAGGATCATTAGTGGCATATTGGCTGAGGTACTGGGACAAGGTCAGGATCATTAGTGGCATATTGGCTGAGGTACTACGACAAGGTCAAGCAGAGAAACACTCAGTGACATTTCAGTACGGTGTTCCTTGATGCTGTCACACGTTGGAGTTGCTTCCTACTTGACAACAAATCCATTGTGACTGAACAAATAAAGAAAAACAAAAACTAATTCATACACAATCCTGTTCAGTTACATTGGTTGTAGCATCTTGATGGATTTAACTGTCTTACATCGTTAAGCAGATGTTAAATATAGGTTCATTACATCATGTGTGTTTACAGCATAGGAACCTCAGACTATTTTAGTACACCAAATATGAGGTGTTTCACAATTACAGGGCATGTTTACTTCTTCAGAAATAAACCCTACGAGGCTACATCCCAACCCCGGGGAGGAGAGGCTACATCCCAACCCCGGGGAGGGGAGGCTACATCCCAACCCCGGGGAGGGGAGGCTACATCCCAACCCCGGGGAGGGGAGGCTACATCCCAACCCCGGGGAGGGGAGGCTACATCCCAACCCCGGGGAGGGGAGGCTACATCCCAACCCCGGGGAGGAGAGGCTACATCCCAACCCCGGGGAGGAGAGGCTACATCCCAACCCCGGGGAGGCTACATCCCAACCCCGGGGAGGCTACATCCCAACCCCGGGGAGGCTACATCCCAACCCCGGGGAGGCTACATCCCAACCCCGGGGAGGCTACATCCCAACCCCGGGGAGGCTACATCCCAACCCCGGGGAGGCTACATCCCAACCCCGGGGAGGCTACATCCCAACCCCGGGGAGGCTACATCCCAACCCCGGGGAGGCTACATCCCAACCCCGGGGAGGCTACATCCCAACCCCGGAGAGGCTACATCCCAACCCCGGGGAGGCTACATCCTAATACTGAGCAGATGCATTTAAAGTTGGCCTCCATGGTATTTATGCTAAATGTGTGGACCTAGTAAAGTTGGCATCCATGGTATTTATGCTAAATGTGTGGACCTAGTTTGTCAGTGAAAGGAAGCAGAGTGACTCAACATGATACTATTTGAAGGATAAACAGTCTGTCGAGACTCGACGAGTGAAACAACGTTTTTGCCGTGTGAGAAAAATCTCCCAACCCACAATAACCCTATAAAAAACACCCATGTTTAATCTGAAGCAGTCCCTAATAACTACGTCAATGACTAGCAGACATGTTACTCAATAAACAGGCAAACAGCAAGCCAAGACATGTGAGAAACGTCTACGATATAAGCATGTCTGGATGCCAAAACAGAAACACAGCAGGGGGTTTTCAGGCATTTTTGGTTTTGTTTAAGGCCGGATCACACCAAAGATCTGCATCCCAGGACGAAGACTTCATTACGCATCCCAGGATGGCGCCCTATTCCTTACAATGCACTCCTTTTGCTGCCCAACAGATTCCACCTAGAGGGGCCCGCTGCCCGACAGATTCCACCTAGAGGGGCCCGCTGCCCGACAGATTCCACCTAGAGGGGCCCGCTGCCCGACAGCTTCCACCTAGAGGGGCCCGCTGCCCGACAGATTCCACCTAGAGGGGCCCGCTGCCCGACAGATTCCACCTAGAGGGGCCCGCTGCCCGACAGATTCCACCTAGAGGGGCCCGCTGCCCGACAGATTCCACCTAGAGGGGCCCGCTGCCCGACAGATTCCACCTAGAGGGGCCCGCTGCCCAACAGATTCCACCTAGAGGGGCCCGCTGCCCGGCAGATTCCACCTAGAGGGGCCCGCTGCCCGACAGATTCCACCTCGAGGGGCCCGCTGCCCGACAGATTCCACCTCGAGGGGCCCGCTGCCCGACAGATTCCACCTCGAGGGGCCCGCTGCCCGACAGATTCCACCTCGAGGGGCCCGCTGTCCGACAGATTCCACCTCGAGGGGCCCGCTGCCCGACAGATTCCACCTAGAGGGGCCCGCTGCCCGACAGCTTCCACCTAGAGGGGCCCGCTGCCCGACAGATTCCACCTAGAGGGGCCCGCTGCCCGACAGATTCCACCTAGAGGGGCCCGCTGCCCGACAGATTCCACCTAGAGGGGCCCGCTGCCCGACAGATTCCACCTAGAGGGGCCCGCTGCCCGACAGATTCCACCTAGAGGGGCCCGCTGCCCGACAGATTCCACCTAGAGGGGCCCGCTGCCCGACAGATTCCACCTAGAGGGGCCCGCTGCCCGGCAGATTCCACCTAGAGGGGCCCGCTGCCCGACAGATTCCACCTAGAGGGGCCCGCTGCCCGACAGATTCCACCTCGAGGGGCCCGCTGCCCGACAGATTCCACCTCGAGGGGCCCGCTGTCCGACAGATTCCACCTCGAGGGGCCCGCTGCCCGACAGATACCACCTAGAGGGGCCCGCTGCCCGAAAGAGAAGCAGAACCCTCATTCTCTCTGCAGTAGGGTAGAACCAGCAGAACCCTCATTCTCTCAGCAGTAGGGTTGAACCAGCAGAACCCTCATTCTCTCTGCAGTCGGGTTGAAACAGCAGAACCCTCATTCTCTCAGCAGTCGGGTAGAACCAGCAGAACCCTCACTCTATACGCAGTAGGGTTGAACCAGCAGAACCCTCATTCTCTCTGCAGTAGGGTAGAACCAGCAGAACCCTCATTCTCTCTGCAGTAGGGTTGAACCAGCAGAACCCTCATTCTCTCAGCAGTCGGGTTGAACCAACAGAACCCTCATTCTCTCAGCAGTAGGGTTGAAACAGCAGAACCCTCATTCTCTCAGCAGTAGGGTAGAACCAGCAGAACCCTCATTCTCTCTGCAGTAGGGTAGAACCAGCAGAACCCTCATTCTCTCTACAGTAGGGTAGAACCAGCAGAACCCTCATTCTCTCTACAGTAGGGTAGAACCAGCAGAACCCTCATTCTCTCAGCAGTAGGGTAGAACCAGCAGAACCCTCATTCTCTCTGCAGTCGGGTAGAACCAGCAGAACCCTCATTCTCTCTGCAGTCGGGTTGAAACAGCAGAACCCTCATTCTCTCAGCAGTCGGGTAGAACCAGCAGAACCCTCATTCTCTCTGCAGTCGGGTAGAACCAGCAGAACCCTCACTCTCTCTGCAGTCGGGTTGAACCAGCAGAACCCTCATTCTCTCAGCAGCCATTCAGTATTTCATTCAGGCCTTGAGGAGCTCTGCAGGATAACAGGGAACTAAATGAAACAAAGCGGCCATACTAAACTGTACAATGGGGCAGGTTCCAACAGGGAATTACTATCACACCCTGACCTCGGAGAGTTCAGCAGGTCAGACTTAAAAAGGAGGGAAAGAATTACGCTCAGGAAGCTGTAAACACAGACCCCACAGTCACATTCTAGAGGGGGGAGGGAGAGAGAACTGAAGAAAGAACGATGGGAGGGAGAAAGGAAGAGCTAGTCGGTCACATGTTAGAGGAGGGCGGCGGTGGGAGGGAGAAAGGAAGAGCCAGTCATTCACATGTTAGAGGAGGGCGGCGGTGGGAGAGAGAAAGAAGAAGCGGGGGAGGGAAAGCGAGACAGGAAAACATCCCTCATCCAGCCAGGAGAGCTAGATGAGAGGTGGGAAGAGAGTGGGTGGGTTGAAGAGGAGGCCTCTGGGAGCGGTGGTGAGGTACGGCCGGGCTGAGCCAGAGGCTACAGGGGCCCCATGCTGCTCACTGTGGGAACCCCACTACTTCACTGCCCGCCGGTTCTCCCTTCCTCGCCCCACTTTCCCACTACCTCCAAATCTCCCCGCTCTCCCACTACCTCTCCCCCTCCGCTCAGGGGCTCCCCATTCCAGGAGCAGGGGCTCCCCATTCCAGGACCAGGGGCTCCCCATTCCAGGACCAGGGGCTCCCCATTCCAGGACCAGGGGCTCCCCATTCCAGGACCAGGGGCTCCCCATTCCAGGACCAGGGGCTCCCCATTCCAGGACCAGGGGCTCCCCATTCCAGGACCAGGGGCTCCCCATTCCAGGACCAGGGGCTCCCCATTCCAGGACCAGGGGCTCCCCATTCCAGGACCAGGGGCTCCCCATTCCAGGACCAGGGGCTCCCCATTCCAGGACCAGGAGCAGGGGCTCCCCATTCCAGGACCAGGAGCAGGGGCTCCCCATTCCAGGACCAGGAGCAGGGGCTCCCCATTCCAGGACCAGGAGCAGGGGCTCCCCATTCCAGGACCAGGAGCAGGGGCTCCCCATTCCAGGACCAGGAGCAGGGGCTCCCCATTCCAGGACCAGGAGCAGGGGCTCCCCATTCCAGGACCAGGGGCTCCCCATTCCAGGACCAGGGGCTCCCCATTCCAGGACCAGGGGCTCCCCATTCCAGGACCAGGGGCTCCCCATTCCAGGACCAGGGGCTCCCCATTCCAGGACCAGGAGCAGGGGCTCCCCATTCCAGGACCAGGAGCAGGGGCTCCCCATTCCAGGACCAGGAGCAGGGGCTCCCCATTCCAGGACCAGGAGCAGGGGCTCCCCATTCCAGGACCAGGAGCAGGGGCTCCCCATTCCAGGACCAGGAGCAGGGGCTCCCCATTCCAGGACCAGGAGCAGGGGCTCCCCATTCCAGGACCAGGAGCAGGGGCTCCCCATTCCAGGACCAGGAGCAGGGGCTCCCCATTCCAGGACCAGGAGCAGGGGCTCCCCATTCTAGGACCAGGAGCAGGGGCTCCCCATTCTAGGACCAGGAGCAGGGGCTCCCCATTCTAGGAGCAGGGGCTCCCCATTCTAGGACCAGGAGCAGGGGCTCCCCATTCTAGGACCAGGAGCAGGGGCTCCCCATTCTAGGACCAGGAGCAGGGGCTCCCCATTCCAGGACCAGGAGCAGGGGCTCCCCATTCTAGGACCAGGAGCAGGGGCTCCCCATTCTAGGACCAGGAGCAGGGGCTCCCCATTCTAGGACCAGGAGCAGGGGCTCCCCATTCTAGGACCAGGAGCAGGGGCTCCCCATTCTAGGACCAGGAGCAGGGGCTCCCCATTCTAGGACCAGGAGCGGGGGCTCCCCATTCCAGGACCAGACCACATTGCAGCACAAGAGGCCTTTTCAGTTTGTCACCCACACTTGGATGAAACCGCACTGACACACTCCACTCTGGCCAGGCCCCTGCCTCTCCAGCCCCTCCATGGCCAGGCCCCTGCTCCAGCCCCTCCATGGCCAGGCCCCCTGCTCCAGCCCCTCCATAGCCAGGCCCCCTGCTCCAGCCCCTCCATGGCCAGGCCCCCTGCTCCAGCCCCCCCCTGGCCAGGCCCCTGTTCCAGCCCCCCTAGGAGAGAGAGGAGGAGGACTGGCTACTGCAAAAGCAAACAGAGTTCCAGATGAGCCTCAGACAGGATGTGAGGCTGAGCAGACAGAAATCCCCTTTCCCACTGCTGCTGCGCCAGAAATAGCAGAGGAAAACAAACTAATATTCATTAGAGGAACGCTGAAACGTCTTCACACACCACTACTTCAAAGGGAATAACAGGAGGAGAGCTTTTCTAGAGCGATGACACAACCCCTGGGTTAGAGAATAGAGGACAACATGAAACTGATCATTCATGTTCAGAATGTTCTGGAAATAGGGCTGAATAATCTACCATACGACTGTTCAACTGGAGGGAAACTACAGAAGTGGGTCTAAACCATCTGATCACACAACAGAAATATCACAGCAGAATACAAGTCATTTTGATAGTTACAACTGTCTGTCATGGTAGTGGACTGTAGTGGTCTACAGACAGCCACCACCTCCTAGCAGGGAGGACAACTGTCTGTCATGGTAGTGGACTGTAGTGGTCTACAGACAGCCACCCAGCAGGGAGGGACAACTGTCTGTTATGGTAGTGGACTGTAGTGGTCTACAGACAGCCACCCAGCAGGGAGGGACAACTGTCTGTCATGGTAGTGGTCTGTAGTGGTCTACAGACAGCCACCACCTCCCAGCAGGGAGGGACAACTGTCTGTCATGGTAGTGGACTGTAGTGGTCTACAGACAGCCACCACCTCCCAGCAGGGAGGGACAACTGTCTGTCATGGTAGTGGACTGTAGTGGTCTACAGACAGCCACCACCTCCCAGCAGGGAGGGACAACTGTCTGTCATGGTAGTGGACTGTAGTGGTCTACAGACAGCCACCACCTCCCAGCAGTCTGTCATGGTAGTGGACTGTAGTGGTCTACAGACAGCCACCACCTCCCAGCAGGGAGGGACAACTGTCTGTCATGGTAGTGGACTGTAGTGGTCTACAGACAGCCACCACCTCCTAGCAGGGAGGGACAACTGTCTGTCATGGTAGTGGTCTGTAGTGGTCTACAGACAGCCACCACCTCCCAGCAGGGAGGGACAACTGTCTGTCATGGTAGTAGACTGTAGTGGTCTACAGACAGCCACCACCTCCCAGCAGGGAGGGACAACTGTCTGTCATGGTAGTGGACTGTAGTGGTCTACAGACAGCCACCACCTCCTAGCAGGGAGGGACAACTGTCTGTCATGGTAGTGGACTGTAGTGGTCTACAGACAGCCACCACCTCCTAGCAGGGAGGGACAACTGTCTGTCATGGTAGTGGACTGTAGTGGTCTACAGACAGCCACCACCTCCCAGCAGGGAGGGACAACTGTCTGTCATGGTAGTGGACTGTAGTGGTCTACAGACAGCCACCACCTCCCAGCAGGGAGGGACAACTGTCTGTCATGGTAGTGGACTGTAGTAGTCTACAGACAGCCACCACCTCCCAGCAGGGAGGGACAACTGTCTGTCATGGTAGTGGACTGTAGTGGTCTACAGACAGCCACCACCTCCCAGCAGGGAGGGACAACTGTCTGTCATGGTAGTGGACTGTAGTGGTCTACAGACAGCCACCACCTCCCAGCAGGGAGGGACAACTGTCTGTCATGGTAGTGGACTGTAGTGGTCTACAGACAGCCACCACCTCCCAGCAGGGAGGGACAACTGTCTGTCATGGTAGTGGACTGTAGTGGTCTACAGACAGCCACCACCTCCCAGCAGGGAGGGACAACTGTCTGTCATGGTAGTGGACTGTAGTGGTCTACAGACAGCCACCACCTCCCAGCAGGGAGGGACAACTGTCTGTCATGGTAGTGGACTGTAGTGGTCTACAGACAGCCACCACCTCCCAGCAGGGAGGGACAACTGTCTGTCATGGTAGTGGACTGTAGTGGTCTACAGACAGCCACCACCTCCCAGCAGGGAGGGGCAACTGTCTGTCATGGTAGTGGACTGTAGTGGTCTACAGACAGCCACCACCTCCCAGCAGGGAGGGACAACTAAATTCATCCAGAGTATTTCCCTGACCAGAGAACACAGCCCGGTCCTTTACCTGTCTCTCTCCTGAACCCAGAGAACACAGGTCCTCTCTGTTCCCTCCCAGGTCCCTCTCCTGAACCCAGAGAACACAGCCCGGTCCCTTTCCTGTCTCTCTCCTGAACCCAGAGAACACAGCCCGGTCCCTCCCAGGTCTCTCTCCTGAACCCAGAGAACACAGCCCGGTCCCTTTCCTGTCTCTCTCCTGAACCCAGAGAACACAGCCCGGTCCCTTTCCTGTCTCTCTCCTGAACCCAGAGAACACAGCCCGGTCCCTTTCCTGTCTCTCTCCTGAACCCAGAGAACACAGCCCGGTCCCTTTCCTGTCTCTCTCCTGAACCCAGAGAACACAGCCCGGTCCCTTTCCTGTCTCTCTCCTGAACCCGGAGAACACAGGCCCTCTCTGTTCCCTCCCAGGTCCCGCTCTCTTCACAGCAGCAATGTCTGCTCTATTCTCCTTCCCACTAAGCCTTCAGTGATCTCCATACACATCAATGTTGCCATCCGGCGCGGTCCGTCCCGTGATAACTCACAGCCTCAGCTGCCTGCCAGGCCTCCAAATATATGTCACAACCAAGTCGGTTTGATGTCCTTGGTTGTTGTGCAAACAATCGTCCTACTAGATGCAGATGAAGTGTGGTGTTAAAAGCAGTGAGGAACCTCTGCCTTCACTGAAGGTGGTATGTAGCCACGTGAAGCTGAATAAAACAGCCGTGTGTAAACTATGAACGCTGGGATCTATTTATTCCCACATGACGTTGGGATAGATCCAACCTTACCGTATCTATTCTGTTGATCAACACATGGTATGTAAAAAACACTGTGAGTCAGCACAGGAAATCATTCATAGGTCACTAAACTGTACACCTCTAACGTGTTAACAAATAAGCTAGCCAAGTAGCCATGCAAAGGCCAATATGCAAAAGAAGAAACCAGAACATTCTCTCTCTCAACAATTCCCCTGGTCTCTGAGAAACCATAGACGTGGTGTAGGGAAGTCCATCTTCACTTTGTGGACAGTCAGATTTATTCAAAAAAATAAATCTTTGCCAACTACCTTGGATTTTGTGACGCTAGGCCTATCTGCTTATTCAGACATGACCATAGTATAGGCTACCATGTTGGAGGGAAACGAAAAACACCGCTACAACAGACCCGTATTCAGCCATGCTACAGATACAACAGACCCGTATTCAGCCATGCTACAGATACAACAGACCCGTATTCAGCCAAGCTACAGATACAACAGACCCGTATTCAGCCAAGCTACAGATACAACAGACCCGTATTCAGCCAAGCTACAGATACAACAGACCCGTATTCAGCCATGTCCTGGTTATTGTTTCAGCTAAAGATACAACAGACCCGTATTCAGCCATGTCCTGGTTATTGTTTCAGCTAAAGATACAACAGACCCGTATCCAGCCATGTCCTGGTTATTGTTTCAGCTAAAGATACAACAGACCCGTATTCAGCCATGTCCTGGTTATTGTTTCAGCTAAAGATACAACAGACCCGTATCCAGCCATGTCCTGGTTATTGTTTCAGCTAAAGATACAACAGACCCGTATTCAGCCATGTCCTGGTTATTGTTTCAACACAGCTAAAGATACAACAGACCCGTATTCAGCCATGTCCTGGTTATTGTTTCAGCTAAAGATACAACAGACCCGTATTCAGCCATGTCCTGGTTATTGTTTCAGCTAAAGATACAACAGACCCGTATTCAGCCATGTCCTGGTTATTGTTTCAGCTAAAGATACAACAGACCCGTATTCAGCCATGTCCTGGTTATTGTTTCAACACAGCTAAAGATACAACAGACCCGTATTCAGCCATGTCCTGGTTATTGTTTCAGCTAAAGATACAACAGACCCGTATTCAGCCATGTCCTGGTTATTGTTTCAGCTAAAGATACAACAGACCCGTATTCAGCCATGTCCTGGTTATTGTTTCAGCTAAAGATACAACAGACCCGTATTCAGCCATGTCCTGGTTATTGTTTCAGCTAAAGATACAACAGACCCGTATTCAGCCATGTCCTGGTTATTGTTTCAGCTAAAGATACAACAGACCCGTATTCAGCCATGTCCTGGTTATTGTTTCAGCTAAAGATACAACAGATCCGTATTCAGCCATGTCCTGGTTATTGTTTCAGCTAAAGATGCAACAGACCCGTATTCAGCCATGTCCTGGTTATTGTTTCATTTAAAGATACAACAGACCCGTATTCAGCCATGTCCTGGTTATTGTTTCAGCTAAAGATACAACAGACCCGTATTCAGCCATGTCCTGGTTATTGTTTCAGCTAAAGATACAACAGACCCGTATTCAGCCATGTCCTGGTTATTGTTTCAGCTAAAGATACAACAGACCCGTATTCAGCCATGTCCTGGTTATTGTTTCAGCTAAAGATACAACAGACCCGTATTCAGCCATGTCCTGGTTATTGTTTCAGCTAAAGATACAACAGACCCGTATTCAGCCATGTCCTGGTTATTGTTTCAGCTAAAGATACAACAGACCCGTATTCAGCCATGTCCTGGTTATTGTTTCAGCTAAAGATACAACAGACCCGTATTCAGCAATGTCCTGGTTATTGTTTCAGCTAAAGATACAACAGACCCGTATTCAGCCATGTCCCGGTTATTGTTTCAGCTAAAGATACAACAGACCCGTATTCAGCCATGTCCCGGTTATTGTTTCAGCTAAAGATACAACAGACCCGTATTCAGCCATGTCCTGGTTATTGTTTCAGCTAAAGATACAACAGACCCGTATTCAGCCATGTCCCGGTTATTGTTTCAGCTAAAGATACAACAGACCCGTATTCAGCCATGTCCCGGTTATTGTTTCAGCACCACTAAAGATACAACAGACCCGTATTCAGCCATGTCCCGGTTATTGTTTCAGCACAGCTACAGATACAACAGACCCGTATTTAGCCATGTCCTGGTTATTGTTTCAGCACAGCTAAAGACACAACAGACCCGTATTCAGCCATGTCCTGGTTATTGTTTCAGCTAAAGATACAACAGACCCGTATTCAGCCATGTCCTGGTTATTGTTTCAACACAGCTAAAGATACAACAGACCCGTATTCAGCCATGTCCTGGTTATTGTTTCAGCTAAAGATACAACAGACCCGTATTCAGCCATGTCCTGGTTATTGTTTCAACACAGCTAAAGATACAACAGACCCGTATTCAGCCAAGCTACAGATACAACAGACCCGTATTCAGCCATGTCCTTGTTATTGTTTCAGCTAAAGATACAACAGACCCGTATTCAGCCATGTCCTGGTTATTGTTTCAGCTAAAGATACAACAGACCCGTATTCAGCCAAGCTAAAGATACAACAGACCAGTATTCAGCCATGTCCTGGTTATTGAACCCTACTGCCTATATAGCGCACTACTTTAGACCAGGTTCCTAGTGGGAATAGGGCTCTTCTCCTCTACTTTAGACCAGGTTCCTAGTGGGAATAGGGCTCTTCTCCTCTACTTTAGACCAGGTTCCTAGTGGGAATAGGGTTCTTCTCCTCTACTTTAGACCAGGTTCCTAGTGGGAATAGGGTTCTTCTCCTCTACTTTAGACCAGGTTCCTAGTGGGAATAGGGCTCTTCTCCACTACTTTAGACCAGGTTCCTAGTGGGAATAGGGCTTTTCTCCTCTACTTTAGACCAGGTTCCTAGTGGGAATAGGGCTTTTCTCCTCTACTTTAGACCAGGTTCCTAGTGGGAATAGGGCTCTTCTCCTCTACTTTAGACCAGGTTCCTAGTGGGGACAGGGCTCTTCTCCTCTACTTTAGACCAGGTTCCTAGTGGGAATAGGGCTCTTCTCCTCTACTTTAGACCAGGTTCCTAGTGGGAATAGGGCTCTTCTCCACTACTTTAGACCAGGTTCCTAGTGGGAATAGGGCTCTTCTCCTCTACTTTAGACCAGGATCCTAGTGGGAATAGGGCTCTTCTCCACTACTTTAGACCAGGATCCTAGTGGGAATAGGGCTCTTCTCCTCTACTTTAGACCAGGTTCCTAGTGGGAATAGGGCTCTTCTCCTCAGTGAGTGATCGGCCACAACAAGGAGAAAGCTGCCCGTTTCTGGGTTACAGGTCACACTGCAGCTCCTTGGGCTCAGGCTCAAACATCTGTTAAACGGGTCAAGTTTCCCCTCCGCTGTCTGGAACCCATCAACGGAACCCATGGAACACTGCCAGAGTTCCAGAGCTCCAAACAAATCATTCTGTTTCACACCAGAGAAACAAACCTTGAGGCCTAAATGTAAAAGGCCACTTGGTGTTCCAGATGTCTAGCCCAGGTCCCTTCAGGCTAGATAACCTTCAGGACGCCACAGTAAACATGACGACAGAGAGAAAATACAATACACTTTAATGATCTGTGTGTCTGAACTTTAAAAAAGGTAGGCTTGGGCTGCATTCAGAACACACACCATATACTGGGTTATTTGGAAATACCCCCAGTATACATGACCCCCACTAACCTGTAGCCCACACATTGACTCAGTAATGGTACCCCCTGTATATATATTCCCTCCACTAACCTGTAGCCCACACATTGACTCAGTAATGGTACCCCCTGTATATATTCCCTCCACTAACCTGTAGCCCACACATTGACTCAGTAATGGTACCCCCCCCTGTATATATTACCTCCACTAACCTGTAGCCCACACATTGACTCAGTAATGGTACCCCCTGTATATATTCCCTCCACTAACCTGTAGCCCACACATTGACTCAGTAATGGTATCCCGCCTGTATATAGCCTCCTTATTGTCACTCTTATTTTTTATTTACTCTTATTTTTCTTAAAACTGCATTGTTGGTTAAGGGCTTGTAAGTAAGCATTTCACGGTAAGGTCTGTTGTATTCAGTGCATGTGACAAATAACATGTGATGTGTCTGCTGATAGAATGCCCCGTTAGTGAATACTCATCAGAATGGACAAAATGTATCTATTTCTTATACGTTCTTTTTTGTGTGTGTGAAAAATGCTGAATCCTGCATTAACGCGACCCTAGCTAGCAGCCTCCATGGAAATTCGCTATCACTTGTGCTAATTTTGTTAGCATTCTGGTAATAGACGGCCAATGGCCTTTTACGCATTCTTTGGCGCCCCCTTGCGTACAAAGTCGGTAATACTGTAAATCCCAGGATGAGAGGACGGTAGATATGAAAATCCGGATCGCACACAACCCTACTTTAAAAAATAAATACATTCGTAATGATTTAGGTCTATAAGACATTATTTCATAAAGCAATAGGCCTTTAAGGTAGTACATTTTACTACTGGTTTTATGTGAAATAAAGTGGTAGGATTCGTTTAAGAATACAACCTTGCGGAATCTACCGGCCTAAATCTACTGCACAATGACTGATGCAATGTCAACAAGCACTTTGTACTAAACGCATCAATTGTTAATCCACAGCAAACTATATACGCCCCAAAGCAGAGGCTGGGCCGCCCCACAGCAGAGGCTGGGCCGCCCCACAGCAGGCCACCCCCAACTAATCCCCAAACTGAATATTTAGACAGAGCTCCAGATACTACCCAGTGTGTGCGTGCCTCAGACCAAACCCCAGTGTGTGCGTGCCTCAGACCAAACCCCAGTGTGTGCGTGCCTCAGACCAAACCCCAGTGTGTGCGTGCCTCAGACCAAACCCCAGTGTGTGCGTGCCTCAGACCAAACCCCAGTGTGTGCGTGCCTCAGACCAAACCCCAGTGTGTGCGTGCCTCAGACCAAACCCCAGTGTGTGCGTGCCTCAGACCAAACCCCAGTGTGTGCGTGCCTCAGACCAAACCCCAGTGTGTGCGTGCCTCAGACCAAACCCCAGTGTGTGCGTGCCTCAGACCAAACCCCAGTGTGTGCGTGCCTCAGACCAAACCCCAGTGTGTGCGTGCCTCAGACCAAACCCCAGTGTGTGCGTGCCTCAGACCAAACCCCAGTGTGTGCGTGCCTCAGACCAAACCCCAGTGTGTGCGTGCCTCAGACCAAACCCCAGTGTGTGCGTGCCTCAGACCAAACCCCAGTGTGTGCGTGCCTCAGACCAAACCCCAGTGTGTGCGTGCCTCAGACCAAACCCCAGTGTGTGCGTGCCTCAGACCAAACCCCAGTGTGTGCGTGCCTCAGACCAAACCCCAGTGTGTGCGTGCCTCAGACCAAACCCCAGTGTGTGCGTGCCTCAGACCAAACCCCAGTGTGTGCGTGCCTCAGACCAAACCCCAGTGTGTGCGTGCCTCAGACCAAACCCCAGTGTGTGCGTGCCTCAGACCAAACCCCAGTGTGTGCGTGCCTCAGACCAAACCCCAGTGTGTGTCTCAGACCAAACCCCAGTGTGTGTCTCAGACCAAACCCCAGTGTGTGTCTCAGACCAAACCCCAGTGTGTGTCTCAGACCAAACCCCAGTGCGTCAGACCAAACCCCAGTGCGTCAGACCAAACCCCAGTGCGTCAGACCAAACCCCAGTGCGTCAGACCAAACCCCAGTGCGTCAGACCAAACCCCAGTGCGTCAGACCAAACCCCAGTAGATTCACCGGTTAGTTTCCACCTGAAGATAACTTCCTGCAAGTACAAACAGGTACTTTGTCATTCAAGGGTTTGACGTGTCAGACCTGTAGTAAATCATATTACTACCATAATCTGTCACGGTCATTGTTAAAAACAGAAACCAAGCCATCGGAAACAGACTGCTAGACCCACTACAGGATGTATGAATTCCTGTCTGCTTCTCTAACGTCAAATCACAACATAGAAAATGTCCCTGTCTGCTTCTCTAACGTCAAATCACAACATAGAAAATGTCCCTGTCTGCTTCTCTAACGTCAAATTACAGCATAGAAAATGTCCCTGTCTGCTTCTCTAACATGTCAAATCACATCATAGAAAATGTCCCTGTCTGCTTCTCTAACATGTCAAATTACAGCATAGAAAATGTCCCTGTCTGCTTCTCTAACATGTCAAATTACAGCATAGAAAATGTCCCTGTCTGCTTCTCTAACATGTCAAATTACAGCATAGAAAATGTCCCTGTCTGCTTCTCTTTAACATGTCAAATCACATCATAGAAAATGTCCCTGTCTGCTTCTCTTTAACATGTCAAATCACATCATAGAAAATGTCCCAGTGTCAGTAAATATCATATCAGCACCTAAAGTACCATGATATTATCATATGGTGAGGTCCCCAGTAATACCCAGCCCTAGTAGAAACCAGTTACACCCCCCCCCCCCCCCAGGAACCTACACGCCTCCCATTCCTTCGTTGGCTGGATCACCCTCTTCCTCCCTCAGTCTGAGACAAATGGGCCCTGGTCAACACTAGCCCACGGGCCCTGGTCAACACTAGCCCACGGGCCCTGGTCAACACTAGCCCACGGGCCCTGGTCAACACTAGCCCACGGGCCCTGGTCAACACTAGCCCACGGGCCCTGGTCAACACTAGCCCACGGGCCCTGGTCAACACTAGCCCACGGGCCCTGGTCAACACTAGCCCACGGGCCCTGGTCAACACTAGCCCATGGGCCCTGGTCAACAGTAGCCCACTAGCCCATGGGCCCTGGTCAACAGTAGCCCACTAGCCCATGGGCCCTGGTCAACAGTAGCCCACTAGCCCATGGGCCCTGGTCAACAGTAGCCCACTAGCCCATGGGCCCTGGTCAACAGTAGCCCACTAGCCCATGGGCCCTGGTCAACAGTAGCCCACTAGCCCATGGGCCCTGGTCAACAGTAGCCCACTAGCCCATGGGCCCTGGTCAACAGTAGCCCACTAGCCCATGGGCCCTGGTCAACAGTAGCCCACTAGCCCATGGGCCCTGGTCAACAGTAGCCCACTAGCCCATGGGCCCTGGTCAACAGTAGCCCACTAGCCCATGGGCCCTGGTCAACAGTAGCCCACTAGCCCATGGGCCCTGGTCAACAGTAGCCCACTAGCCCATGGGCCCTGGTCAACAGTAGCCCACTAGCCCATGGGCCCTGGTCAACAGTAGCCCACTAGCCCATGGGCCCTGGTCAACAGTAGCCCACTAGCCCATGGGCCCTGGTCAACAGTAGCCCACTAGCCCATGGGCCCTGGTCAACAGTAGCCCACTAGCCCATGGGCCAGCGTACAGGACAGAGGCTGGACACTAACAACATGGTTTGATGGATCCTCAGACAGGACAGAGGCAGGACACTAACATGGTTTGATGGATCCTCAGACAGGACAGAGGCAGGACACTAACAACAACATGGTTTGATGGATCCTCAGACAGGACAGAGGCTGGACACTAACAACAACATGGTTTGATGGATCCTCAGACAGGACAGAGGCAGGACACTAACAACAACATGGTTTGATGGATCCTCAGACAGGACAGAGGCTGGACACTAACAACATGGTTTGATGGATCCTCAGACAGGACAGAGGCAGGACACTAACAACAACATGGTTTGATGGATCCTCAGACAGGACAGAGGCAGGACACTAACAACAACATGGTTTGATGGATCCTCAGACAGGACAGAGGCTGGACACTAACAACAACATGGTTTGATGGATCCTCAGACAGGACAGAGGCTGGACACTAACAACAACATGGTTTGATGGATCCTCAGACAGGACAGAGGCTGGACACTAACAACATGGTTTGATGGATCCTCAGACAGGACAGAGGCAGGACACTAACATGGTTTGATGGATCCTCAGACAGGACAGAGGCAGGACACTAACAACAACATGGTTTGATGGATCCTCAGACAGGACAGAGGCAGGACACTAACAACATGGTTTGATGGATCCTCAGACAGGACAGAGGCTGGACACTAACAACATGGTTTGATGGATCCTCAGACAGGACAGAGGCTGGACACTAACAACAACATGGTTTGATGGATCCTCAGACAGGACAGAGGCAGGACACTAACAACATGGTTTGATGGATCCTCAGACAGGACAGAGGCTGGACACTAACAACATGGTTTGATGGAATCAGACAGGACAGAGGCAGGACACTAACAACAACATGGTTTGATGGATCCTCAGACAGGACAGAGGCAGGACACTAACATGGTTTGATGGATCCTCAGACAGGACAGAGGCAGGACACTAACAACAACATGGTTTGATGGATCCTCAGACAGGACAGAGGCAGGACACTAACATGGTTTGATGGATCCTCAGACAGGACAGAGGCAGGACACTAACAACATGGTTTGATGGATCCTCAGACAGGACAGAGGCAGGACACTAACAACAACATGGTTTGATGGATCCTCAGACAGGACAGAGGCTGGACACTAACAACATGGTTTGATGGATCCTCAGACAGGACAGAGGCAGGACACTAACAACAACATGGTTTGATGGATCCTCAGACAGGACAGAGGCAGGACACTAACAACAACATGGTTTGATGGATCCTCAGACAGGACAGAGGCAGGACACTAACAACAACATGGTTTGATGGATCCTCAGACAGGACAGAGGCTGGACACTAACATGGTTTGATGGATCCTCAGACAGGACAGAGGCAGGACACTAACAACAACATGGTTTGATGGATCCTCAGACAGGACAGAGGCTGGACACTAACAACATGGTTTGATGGATCCTCAGACAGGACAGAGGCTGGACACTAACAACAACATGGTTTGATGGAATCAGACAGGACAGAGGCTGGACACTAACAACAACATGGTTTGATGGATCCTCAGACAGGACAGAGGCTGGACACTAACATGGTTTGATGGATCCTCAGACAGGACAGAGGCTGGACACTAACATGGTTTGATGGATCCTCAGACAGGACAGAGGCTGGACACTAACATGGTTTGATGGATCCTCAGACAGGACAGAGGCTGAACACTAACAACAACATGGTTTGATGGATCCTCAGACAGGACAGAGGCTGGACACTAACAACAACATGGTTTGATGGATCCTCAGACAGGACAGAGGCTGAACACTAACAACATGGTTTGATGGATCCTCAGACAGGACAGAGGCAGGACACTAACATGGTTTGATGGAATCAGACAGGACAGAGGCTGGACACTAACAACATGGTTTGATGGAATCAGACAGGACAGAGGCTGGACACTAACATGGTTTGATGGATCCTCAGACAGGACAGAGGCAGGACACTAACAACAACATGGTTTGATGGATCCTCAGACAGGACAGAGGCAGGACACTAACATGGTTTGATGGATCCTCAGACAGACTAGCTCATATTTCCAAAACAGACAGACTGAGCAACACACAAGTGGGAGCAATAAAACAGGAAGTGGAAATGATTTTCAGTTGTGCTACAGCGAGATAATATTGCAGAACAATATAATATTGGTCACGCAGAAGGAAGGCCTGGGTTTACTATGAAAACAAGGTACCTTCATCAAGTAACAAGAGTTAACTTGTTTAGGTCCTTGTTTACGTTTAATTACTGATGCATTCCGGCAGGCTCGTCAAATACGCACTCTGACACCACAGAGAGAAAACGCCTCAAACACCATCGTGTTTTTAATATCAGCTGCCAAAACATTTGGAGTGGAGCCGTTAGACTAACATACCGTTTATTTGATTTGTGAAAGTATGCCCTGAAAAACTAATATACAGTTGGCTCTAAACCAAAGACATCTGGCCATATTCGACAAGAGCAGAGAGAACAGGGTCACTATAGAGATGGGTTGGAAGGTCTGAGGAGACTGGGCCGTCTCAGAGAACAGGGTCAGTACAGAGATGGGTTGGAAGGTCTGGGGAGACTGGGCCGTCTCAGAGAACAGGGTCACTACAGAGATGGGTTGGAAGGTCTGGGGAGACTGGGCCGTCTCAGAGAACAGGGTCAGTACAGAGATGGGTTGGAAGGTCTGGGGAGACTGGGCCGTCTCAGAGAACAGGGTCAGTACAGAGATGGGTTGGAAGGTCTGAGGAGACTGGGCCGTCTCTGAGAACAGGGTCAGTACAGAGATGGGTTGGAAGGTCTGAGGAGACTGGGCCGTCTCAGAGAACAGGGTCAGTACAGAGATGGGTTGGAAGGTCTGAGGAGACTGGGCCGTCTCAGAGAACAGGGTCACTACAGAGATGGGTTGGAAGGTCTGAGGAGACTGGGCCGTCTCAGAGAACAGGGTCAGTACAGAGATGGGTTGGAAGGTCTGAGGAGACTGGGCCGTCTCAGAGAACAGGGTCACTACAGAGATGGGTTGGAAGGTCTGAGGAGACTGGGCCGTCTCAGAGAACAGGGTCACTACAGAGATGGGTTGGAAGGTCTGGGGAGACTGGGCCGTCTCAGAGAACAGGGTCAGTACAGAGATGGGTTGGAAGGTCTGAGGAGACTGGGCCGTCTCAGAGAACAGGGTCAGTACAGAGATGGGTTGGAAGGTCTGAGGAGACTGGGCCGTCTCAGAGAACAGGGTCAGTACAGAGATGGGTTGGAAGGTCTGAGGAGACTGGGCCGTCTCAGAGAACAGGGTCACTACAGAGATGGGTTGGAAGGTCTGAGGAGACTGGGCCGTCTCAGAGAACAGGGTCACTACAGAGATGGGTTGGAAGGTCTGGACAGACTGGGCCGTCTCAGAGAACAGGGTCAGTACAGAGATGGGTTGGAAGGTCTGGGGAGACTGGGCCGTCTCAGAGAACAGGGTCAGTACAGAGGAAAACACAGCCCACTAACTGGGCATAAAGACCACAGGGTGATCAGCATGTATTTCCTGGGGAAAAGGAGGGAAATAGTGTGACAAACAGAAGTGTAAATGATGATGGTTGGGCTTATCTGGTGTAGCAATCCTTTATATCAGTCAACACAGATGATACAAGACACGATGACATGTAGGCGAGCCTACACGGTAAAACACACCATCAATACTCTATGCTATATCCAACACTGGCCTTGTCCTTCTCATTAGGTTAATATGTCTAAGAGTGCAAATAGGATCTGAATCTGATCGTGTCCTGATGTGGAGCAACGTGGAGCTAACTAGAGCTGGTGAACTCAGAGGAACCTGTCATTCACATGGCTAAGCCGCTGTTGCTACGGGATACAGTCCAGCCATTGGTGAAACAGAGTCTCTCTCTCTCCACTCCTAATGAGAGCTCTGCTGTCTGAAATATCAGAGTACCAAGCCAGTGACTCACACTGCTCCAGAATAAACAAGGCAGTAATATACTTTCAGGGACGTACAATGTTCTAGGGCAGTTTTTATACCATTATGACAAATCATACTGTGTGTTATTGTACCAACAGTAAATAAAGACAACAGCAACTAGAATCAGAAACATTTAGTCCAGAAGATTTAGGAGACATTCTAGAAACCACTACTATTTTTATTTTATTATTTTACATTTATTTAACTAGGCAAGTCAGTTAAGAACAAATTCTAATTTTCAATGACGGCCTACAGGGGAACAGTGGGTTAACTGCCTTGTTCAGGGCAGAACTAAATATCTTCACCTTGTCAACTCGGGGATTCGATCTTGCAACATTTTGGTTACTAGTCCAATGCTCTAACCACTAGGTTACCTGCTGGTTACTAGTCCAATGCTCTAACCACTAGGTTACCTGCTGGTTACTAGTCCAATGCTCTAACCACTAGGTTACCTGCTGGTTACTAGTCCAATGCTCTAACCACTAGGTTACCTGCTGGTTACTAGTCCAATGCTCTAACCACTAGGTTACCTGCTGGTTACTAGTCCAATGCTCTAACCACTAGGTTACCTGCTGGTTACTAGTCCAATGCTCTAACCACTAGGTTACCTGCTGGTTACTAGTCCAATGCTCTAACCACTAGGTTACCTGCTGGTTACTAGTCCAATGCTCTAACCACTAGGTTACCTGCTGGTTACTAGTCCAATGCTCTAACCACTAGGTTACCTGCTGGTTACTAGTCCAATGCTCTAACCACTAGGTTACCTGCTGGTTACTAGTCCAATGCTCTAACCACTAGGTTACCTGCTGGTTACTAGTCCAATGCTCTAACCACTAGGTTACCTGCTGGTTACTAGTCCAATGCTCTAACCACTAGGTTACCTGCTGGTTACTAGTCCAATGCTCTAACCACTAGGTTACCTGCTGGTTACTAGTCCAATGCTCTAACCACTAGGTTACCTGCTGGTTACTAGTCCAATGCTCTAACCACTAGGTTACCTGCTGGTTACTAGTCCAATGCTCTAACCACTAGGTTACCTGCTGGTTACTAGTCCAATGCTCTAACCACTAGGTTACCTGCTGGTTACTAGTCCAATGCTCTAACCACTAGGTTACCTGCTGGTTACTAGTCCAATGCTCTAACCACTAGGTTACCTGCTGGTTACTAGTCCAATGCTCTAACCACTAGGTTACCTGCTGGTTACTAGTCCAATGCTCTAACCACTAGGTTACCTGCTGGTTACTAGTCCAATGCTCTAACCACTAGGTTACCTTTTGGTTACTAGTCCAATGCTCTAACCACTAGGCTACCTGCAGGTTACTAGTCCAACGCTCTAACCACTAGGTTACCTGCTGGTTACTAGTCCAATGCTCTAACCACTAGGTTACCTGCTGGTTACTAGTCCAACGCTCTAACCACTAGGTTACCTGCTGGTTACTAGTCCAATGCTCTAACCACTAGGCTACCTGCGGGTTACTAGTCCAATGCTCTAACCACTAGGTTACCTGCGGGTTACTAGTCCAATGCTCTAACCACTAGGTTACCTGCTGGTTACTAGTCCAATGCTCTAACCACTAGGTTACTTGCTGGTTACTAGTCCAATGCTCTAACCACTAGGCTACCTGCTGGTTACTAGTCCAATGCTCTAACCACTAGGTTACCTGCTGGTTACTAGTCCAATGCTCTAACCACTAGGTTACCTGCTGGTTACTAGTCCAATGCTCTAACCACTAGGTTACTTGCTGGTTACTAGTCCAATGCTCTAACCACTAGGTTACTTGCTGGTTACTAGTCCAACACTCTAACTACTAGGCTACCTGCTGGTTACTAGTCCAATGCTCTAACCACTAGGCTACCTGCTGGTTACTAGACGTCTGAAACAAGCAGTCATGGTGTAAATAAAGCTATATAAAGCTATATGGCCCCTACGACATCCAAGGCATGTTTCCATCTACTGGACAACTCAACAGGACCCACTAATTCCAACATGTATCTGACTGTAAACAGGAAGTGGGTCACACTCCAGGTTACTGAGACCACCTGGCCTACAGCCTACCAAGATAACTAAACGGGTTCTTTAAGAGGCCGTTCTTTAAAAAAGGTATTTATGGATTTACACAGAGTTACGGCAGCACACACAGTTACTGTTTATCCAAACAATCAATTCCTTCCCACTGTTAGCCCAATGAAACTCTTCCCTGCAGAGGGTGGGGCTATGTCCCACTGTTAGCCCAATGAAACTCTTCCCTGCAGAGGGTGGGGCTATGTCCCACTGTTAGCCCAATGAAACTCTTCCCTGCAGAGGGTGGGGCTATGTCCCACTGTTAGCCCAATGAAACTCTTCCCTGCAGAGGGTGGGGCTATGTCCCACTGTTAGCCCAATGAAACTCTTCCCTGCAGAGGGTGGGGCTATGTCCCACTGTTAGCCCAATGAAACTCTTCCCTGCAGAGGGCGGGGCTATGCCCCACTGTTAGCCCAATGAAACTCTTCCCTGCAGAGGGCGGGGCTATGCCCCACTGTTAGCCCAATGAAACTCTTCCCTGCAGAGGGTGGGGCTATGTCCCACTGTTAGCCCAATGAAACTCTTCCCTGCAGAGGGTGGGGCTATGTCCCACTGTTAGCCCAATGAAACTCTTCCCTGCAGAGGGTGGGGCTATGTCCCACTGTTAGCCCAATGAAACTCTTCCCTGCAGAGGGTGGGGCTATGTCCCACTGTTAGCCCAATGAAACTCTTCCCTGCAGAGGGTGGGGCTATGTCCCACTGTTAGCCCAATGAAACTCTTCCCTGCAGAGGGTGGGGCTATGTCCCACTGTTAGCCCAATGAAACTCTTCCCTGCAGAGGGTGGGGCTATGCCCCACTGTTAGCCCAATGAAACTCTTCCCTGCAGAGGGTGTGACTATGCCCCACTGTTGCCCCAATGAAACTCTTCCCTGCAGAGGGTGGGGCTATGCAGACATGTGAAGAGCCTGTATAGTGAAAGACATGTCTTGATGTTTCTACCACGCTTTGGTTTTCAGTTCTCTATTTCTGTCTGTCTTTATAGTGTCCTTCAACTGTCTGAAACTAAATGTTACAATCTGGTGAAGAGGGACAGAGCGTTAATTCTTCATTCCCAGGGCTGTACTGGCGGTAGTAGGAATCATGTCAACATATTTTCCCCCAACACTATTATTAACAGTAATGTTATTGACATGACCGATCCTATTTTGGAAGTTAGAATCTAGGAGAACTATTAGACCTACGTTGGAAAGGCATTGTCTGGTAATCACCGGCTGTGGAAATGTAGTGCTAGCCTAGTCCGAGACCCGGCTTGGCCTCCGGCCAGGAGTCCGAGACCCGGCTTGGCCTCCGGCCAGGAGTCCGAGACCCGGCTTGGCCTCCGGCCAGGAGTCCGAGACCCGGCTTGGCCTCCGGCCAGGAGTCCGAGACCCGGCTTGGCCTCCGGCCAGGAGTCCGAGACCCGGCTTGGCCTCCGGCCAGGAGTCCGAGACCCGGCTTGGCCTCCGGCCAGGAGTCCGAGACCCGGCTTGGCCTCCGGCCAGGAGTCCGAAACCCGGCTTGGCCTCCGGACAGGAGTCCGAAACCCGGTTTTGCAATCTGGAAACCAGAGAGAGCCTACTGTCATAGAACACAGACATGGCTGCCTTCTGTTATGATACCGGTGGGGGGGGGGGGGGCCCCCACCAGTCTCATGTTACATTCTGTCTCCTAGGGCAACAAAATAACACGTTCATTTCAAGGACCGTTATTGTCAGAGTATTTCTCTCTGAAACAAAAGTCATTGGAACAACTAGCTGGTCCTACATGCAGTATTGTTTTAACAGTGATAGGAATGTAGCCAAGGTGTTCAGAACCTAACTCCTAGAAACATACTGTACGTTGATTCTCCCTCCACACACAGTACTCTGAACCAAAGACTTATAGAAGCGAGCGTTGGCACAACAGCTAGCTACACGTTTACAGATTCCCAGCTCAGCAACACACAGCCAGACAGGCCTCTATTCACGGTGGAACATTCTTTCCCCCGGCCCAGTCAGTCTGTGCTGATTAGTAGCTCTCTCTGCCGGCTCCAGTTGGTGCCCTCCGGCCTGAAAACAAACCATCGTACTGTACAGTACACACTGAGAATTACAATGGGCTGTCTGCACCATTCATCTCAATGGACTGCCTGCACCACCACCCTACACCATTCATCTCAATGGGCTGCCTGCACCACGGCCCTACACCATTCATCTCAATGGGCTGCCTGCACCACGGCCCTACACCATTCATCTCAATGGGCTGCCTGCACCACGGCCCTACACCATTCATCTCAATGGGCTGCCTGCACCACCGCCCTACACCATTCATCTCAATGGGCTGCCTGCACCACGGTCCTACACCATTCATCTCAATGGGCTGCCTGCACCACGGCCCTACACCATTCATCTCAATGGGCTGCCTGCACCACCGCCCTACACCATTCATCTCAATGGGCTGCCTGTACCACGGTCCTACACCATTCATCTCAATGGGCTGCCTGTACCATTCATCTCAATGGGCTGCCTGTACCATTCATCTCAATGGGCTGCCTGTACCATTCATCTCAATGGGCTGCCTGTACCATTCATCTCAATGGGCTGCCTGTACCATTCATCTCAATGGGCTGCCTGTACCATTCATCTCAATGGGCTGCCTGTACCATTCATCTCAATGGGCTGCCTGTACCATTCATCTCAATGGGCTGCCTGTACCACGGTCCTACACCATTCATATCAATGGGCTGCCTGTACCACGGTCCTACACCATTCATCATAATGGGCTGTCTGCACCATTCATCATAATGGGCTGTCTGCACCATTCATCATAATGGGCTGTCTGCACCATTCATCATAATGGGCTGTCTGCACCATTCATCATAATGGGCTGTCTGCACCATTCATCATAATGGGCTGTCTGCACCATTCATCATAATGGGCTGTCTGCACCATTCATCATAATGGGCTGTCTGCACCATTCATCATAATGGGCTGTCTGCACCATTCATCATAATGGGCTGTCTGCACCATTCATCATAATGGGCTGTCTGCACCATTCATCATAATGGGCTGTCTGCACCATTCATCATAATGGCCTGCCTGCACCACGGCCCTACACCATTCATCTCAATGGGCTGCCTGCACCACAGCCCTACACCATTCATCTCAATCCAAATGAGGGCTGTGTTGTTGATGCATATAGAGAGACCCACGCTGGACTTTTAACTCATCGCCTGCACTTCTAAAAACACTGACTGACAACTACAATGCAGGACACTGGAATGTATTTCCCTTCAGGTATTCATGCTTGTCTTGCATATTAAAATTGTACTCACTAATATGATATAGCTCATTATTGATAGTCATCTTGGTGCCATAGTCAAAGTATTTCTAAACGATAGTGCATTTTTTGGTCATCCCAAATCAAATACAGATTAAGATGAACGTAAAGACCAGTAAAGGTAGTCCATTTTCACAGAAAATAGTGCATTTGACCTAGCTACGTAAATTACAGCAGCAGGCAAGCTTTTTAGTGTAATTGTGTTGCTATTCTAGCTACTGACACTAGTACAATGGCTGTTGTGTGTGACATGATGATCTAATCTTAAATCCTTGTGTTCACTCAGCTGTTCATTCCTGGCTCATAAAACGGGGACAATGTAAATGCAACTATTCATTTAGCTGGATGTCTGACAGTATTCATGTCGGCTACATTAGCAACACTGCCTGTGCATTTACCATTAGTAATCTGGCACAAAAAAACGATAGTGTTTTTCTTTTTACATGGGCCCTGTGATTTAGGACAAATCTGGAATGATTTACCTATTTAGCCAGCACATTCTAAATGTTGGTCTTCTATACAACTGGTGGCCATACCAGTAGTTAATATGCACTTCAGGTTCTAGCTAATTATTGTACAAGTCATGGAATTTAAGCCTTGATGTTTAAATCGTGGAAAGGGTCGCTAGAGCTGTGTCTGTAATGGTGGACTCGTCGTTGGCTCGCTAGCTAGCTCATTTCATCACAGGTCAATGGTTCTGACCATTCATTTAGCCTTAATATCATTTTGGGAAACCGGGCCCAGCTATCTCTCTGCTAGCTATCTCTCTCCTAGCTATCTCGAGTTTATTTGCTCTTACAAATCTGACATTGCTGACAAGCGCGCTACTAACGGCCAGATAACGTTAGGTTTACGTGAGGTAGATAGATAGCTCAAGACTAACGTTACTGACAAATATTAGTTAAAATACAAAGCTAATTTACCTCATACAAGATACATTAGCTATGTGTTTATTATAACTATATGCCAATAGCGACTGAAAACCAGCTAGCTAACAATTAAAACGTATTTAGCTAACGACGTTAAGCAGCTAACTTCAGTTTTACAAAGCCAAACCAATACCAAATGCCTCATCGGTCTACTGTCGGACAAACCGTTAAAAATAATATAAATTCCTTACCGTTAACTCTGAATTGTTGTTGTCTCGGTGAGTAACGGCTCGGATGACCCCAGCTCGCCAGCCCCAGCGGCCGATATCCCCGAGATCCAGCGGCTCGTCTCCACTGACACACAGGAACCGCTTCCCAACCAGCTCCGGTCGCGTTTCCACCGCCATGGCCATCCACTGAGAGCGAAAAGAAACCCTCGAAAACTTTAACACCGACGCCCTATCGATCTGACATGTACTACATTAAACTGTACTAAATAATCCAACCAAAGAAACAAATCAACTAAAAGAGTTATTTCGTCTTTAAAGTGTAGCGCACAACCCGGGGGATTTAAATTCCTTGCCGTCTCCACCCGTAAATAGTCGATCTTCAGCTCCGTGGAAACGAACACTGGAACACATCACTGCCGTGGTGAAACATGGTGTCCCTCCGCTCCCACATCACTGCCGTGGTGAAACATGGTATCCCTCCGCTCCCACATCACTGCCGTGGTGAAACATGGTATCCCTCCGCTCCCACATCACTGCTGTGGTGAAACATGGTATCCCTCCGCTCCCCGAGGCAGACAACCGTGTAACACTGCAGCAGCAGACTTCTCCATCCGCCAGACACAGATCCATTCTCTACCACTGTTACCTTACAGTGAAATGCTTACTTACAAGCCCTTAACCAACATTGCAATTTTAAGAAAAATACGTGATAAGTAAAAAAAATAGATAAGTAAAAAATAAGAAATAAAAGTAACAAATAATTAGAGAGCAGCAGTAAAATAACAATAGCGAGGCTATGTATAGGGGGTACCGGTACAGAGTCAATATGCTGGGGGCACCGGTTAGTCGAGGTAATTGTGGTAATATGTACATATGGGTAGAGTTAAAGTGACTATGCAACAGATAATAAACAGAGAGTAGCAGCAGCGTAAAAGGGCGGGTGGGCAATGCAAATAGCCATTTGATTAGCTGTTCAGGGGTCTTATGGCTTGGGGGTAGAAGCTGTTGAGAAGCCTCTTGGACCTAGACTTGGCGCTCCGGTACCGCTTGCCGTGCGGTAGCAGAGAGAACAGCCTATGACTAGGGTGGCACCAGCCTTGCAGTTGGAGGCCGAGCAGTTGCCGTACCAGGCAGTGATGCAACCAGTCAGGAAGCTCTTGATGGTGCAGCTGTAAAACCTTTTGAGGATCTGAGGACCCATGCCAAATCTTTTCAGTCTCCTGAGGGGGAATAGGTTTTGTCGTGGCCCTCTTCACGACTGTCTTGGTGTGTTTGGACCATGATAGTTTGTTGGTGATGTGGACACCAAGGAACTTGAAGCTCTCAACCTGTTTCACGACAGCCCCATCAATGAGAATGGGGGAGTGCTCTGTCCTCCTTTTCCTGTAGTCCACAGTCATCTCCTTTGTTATGATCACGTTGAGGGAGAGGTTGTTGTCCTGGCACCACACGGCCAGGTCTCTGACCTCCTCTCTATAGTCTGTCTCATCGTTGTCGGTGATCAGGCCTACCACTGTTGTGTCATCAGCAAACTTAATGATGGTGTTGGTGTCGTGCCTGGCCGTGCAGTCATGAGTGAACAGGGAGTACAGGAGGGGACTGAGCACACACCCCTGAGGGGCTCCTGTGTTGAGGATCAGCGTGGCGGATGTGTTGTTACCTACCCTTACCACCTGGGGGCGGCGCGTCATGAAGTCCAGAATCCAATTGCAGAGGGAGGTGTTTAGTCCTAGGGTCCTTAGCTTAGTGATGAGCTTTGAGGGCACTATGGCGTTGAACGCTGAGCTGTAGTCAATGAATAGCATTCTTACATAGGTGTTCCTTTTGTCCAGGTGGGAAAGGGCAGTGTGGAGTGCAATAGAGATTGTATCATCTGTGGATCTGTTGGGGCGGTAGGCAAATTGGAGTGGGTCTAGGGTTTCTGGGATAATGGTGTTGATGTGGGTCATGACCAGCCTTTCAAATCACTTCATAGCTACAGCCGTGAGTGCTACGGGTCGGTAGTCATTTAGGCAGGTTACCTTAGTGTTCTTGGACACAGGGATTGGCTGCTTGAAACATGTTGGTATTACAGACTCACACAGGGAGAGGTTAAAAATGTCAGTGAAGACACTTGCCAGTTGGTCAGCGCATGCTCGGAGTACACTTCCTGGTTATCCGTCTGGCCCTGCGGCCTTGTGAATGTTGACCTGTTTAAAGGTTTTTCTCACGTCGGCTACGGAGAGCATGATCACACAGTTGTTCGGAACAGCTGATGCTCTCATGCATGTTTCTGTGTTACTTTTCTTGAAGCGAGCATAGAAGTAATTTAGTTTGTCTGGTAGACTTGTGTCACTGGGCAGCTCTCGGCTGTGCTTCCCTTTGTAGTCTGTAATGGTTTGCAAGCCCTGTCACATCCGACGAGCGTCGGAGCTGGTGTAGTACGATTCCGTCTTAGTCCTGTATTATAGCTTTGCCTGTTTGATGGTTCAATAGAGGGCATTGCGGGATTTCTTATACGCTTCCGGGTTAGAGTCCCGCTCCTTGAAAGCGGGAGCTCTACCCTTTAGCTCAGTGCGGATGTTGCCTGTAATCCATGGCTTCTGGTTGGGGTATGTACGTACAGTCACTGTGGGGACAACGTCATCAATGCGCTTATTGATGAAGCCAGTGACTGATGTGTTGTACTCCTCAATGCCATCGGAAGAATCCCGGAACATATTCCAGTTTGTGCTAGCAAAACAGTCCTGTAGCCTAGCATTTGCTTCATCAGCCATCATCGACTCAGTGGTGTCGTGTCTTTGGCTATGCCGGATTAAGTGATATAACATGCTATTCTATAAAATCCTTTCTCTGTAATTAATATTACCTGATTAAGCTAATCATGTAAATGTAATTATCTAGAAAGTCGGGGCACCACGAAAGAGTGTTTATAGAGCTGTTATCTTCCGAATAAACTCTTAAAAACCTAGTAATATTTTACATCAATAGCAGTCAATATTAATCGTCACCTTATTTCAGTCTCATCTGAAAGTTGTAAATTCTTGGTTATCTTCACGAACCCTGGCTAACAAGTTGAATCAGCAATACAAACTTTGGTTTAATTATTTATTTACTAAATACCTAAATAATCACACAGAATTACATATACACAGAATACAAATTATGTCATACAGAAAACGTCCCTGGTGGACGAAGCCGACATGACGGCTGGTTACACAAAGGAAAGGGGGTTGGGTTTGAGTGAAAGAGCGGGAAGACTGAGAAACAAAGGGAGAAGCTCTGCTATCGTAAATACAGTATCTTATGCATTCTAAATTACCTCCATTTTGGAAAAGGCAAATGGAATGAATATTTACTCTGAGCTTCGGTAGGTTGGTCGTAGATGCTGGCCGTGTTGCCCAACAGAGATCTTCCTTGTTCTTTGAAGAGTGTCTCGGGTGGTAAACTGGATACTTGGTGGTATCGTGTTGTTTGTTAGGGCAGATCCTTTGTCCGTCCTTTCCTAACCCACGTTAACAGCGGCCGCTGCTAACTCAACGGCTGGGAGGTTTCACTTCTGTAGTGAATAAGAGTTCAAAGTTCATACCATTCGCAACCAAAGCTCACGCTGAGGTTGGCTTAGTTCTGTAGTTGACATGTTAGTCCTTTTAACGTGGGACCGTCGTTCTCAAGTCCTCGGAACAGCTTATTATCTGAATCCTTCTGACATCGGACCGTCGCCCTAATGTACCTGGAACAGGAGGTTACATTGTCGTCAAGGGCTTATATAGTGGAGGGAGAGAAGGGCGTGTTTCATAGTTTATAACCCATGTCTCTTCACAGGGACGGGCCACTGATTGAGCAGAGCTCTAACCTTATGAAAACACAATTCTCTCATTTGGAAGCTAAAATTACATTTAATCTTTTCACAAATAGTTTCATATTTAAACATTTAAATTGCACAACAATCCCATGTGAATCTGATAACTATAATGTGTAGACTTTCCACGATACAGTTTATGTCATCCTATCATTAACCTCTCTGGGATCGTTTGGGACGCTAGCGTGAAACTAGCCAGTGAAATTGCAGGGCGCCAAATTCAAAACAATAGAAATCTCATAATTAAAATTCCTCAAACATACAAGTATTTTACACCATTTTAAAGATACACTTCTCGTTAATCCAATCACAGTGTCTGATTTCAAAAGGCTTTTCGGCGAAAGCAGAACATATCATTATGTTAGGTCAGCAACTAGTCACAGAAAGCATTCCGCCATTTTCCAACCAAAGAGAGGTGTCACAAAAAGCAGAAATATAGATAGAATTAATCACTAACCTTTGACGATCTTCATCAGATGACACTCCCAGGACTCAATGTTACACAATACATGTATGTTCAATGTTCGATAAAGTTCATATTTATATCCAAAAACCTCAGTTTACATTGGCGCCATGTTCAGAAATGCCTCCAAAACATCCGGAGAAATTGCAGAGAGCCACATCAAATAACATAAATCATAAACTTTGATGAAATCATAAACTTTGATGAAAGATACATGTTTTACATAGAATTAAAGATAAACTTGATAAACTTGATAAAAAAAGATAAAAAGTCAGAAATAGCATTATAAATATTCACTTACCTTTGCTGATCTTTGTCGGAATGCACTCCCAGGACTCCCACTTCCACAAGAAATGTTTGTTTTGTTTGATTACGTCCATATTTATGTCCAAATACCTCCGTTTTGTTCGCGCGTTTAGTTCACTATTCCAATGGCACAATGCGCGAGCGCAAAAATCCAGACAAAAAGTCTAAGGAGTTCCATTACAGTTTGTAGAAACATGTCAAACGATGTTTACAATCAATCCTTAGGGTCTTTTTATAATAAATCTTTAATAATATTCCAACTGGACAATAGCGTATTCATTACAGTGGAAAAAGAAGGAACGGCGCCCCCGTGTGACCGCGCAGTAAACAACTCATTGGCCTCAGCCTAGTCCACTTGTTGAAACAGCTCTTATTCCACCCCCTTCCACAATAGAAGCCTCAAACAACTTTCTAAAGACTGTTGACATCTGCTGGAAGCCTTGGGAAGTGCAATCTGGCCCCATAGACACAGCATATTGGATAGGCAATCACTTAAATGAAACTACAAACCTCAGATTTCCCACTTCCTGGTTGGATTTGTCTCAGGTTCTCGCCTGACATATGAGTTCTGTTATACTCACAGACATTATTTAACAGTTTTGGAAACTTGAGTGTTTTCTATCCAAATCTACTACTTATATGCATATCATAGCTTCTGGGCCTGGGTAACAAGCAGTTTACTCTGGGCACCTTATTCATTTAAGCTACTCAATACCTTTCCCAAAGAAGTTTTAAAAAGAATGTCTCAGATGACAACCAAACTGACATCATATTAATTTAGTACCAATGCATATTTTCAACTGGTTGGATTACCGAAATATGGTTCCTTTCCCCCCCACCTTTTGATGTTCCCCGACTCTCTATGTTTAACAAAGGCTTTTCAAGAGTCCTTCAGTAGAGTCAAGAGAGGAAAGGGGGTAAGGTATTTATGGGGGGGGGTCATAAACCTTACCCACAGGCCAACGTCATGACAGTGGGTTTGTCCAACATGTCTCCGGACCTACTAACTGCCACAGTCAAAACTCTGGACCTAGTTTTGTCCCGTGGTATAAATATTGTGGATCTTAATGTTTTTCCTCATAATCCTGGACTATTGGACCACCAATTTATTAAGTTTGCAATCGCAACAAATTATCTGCTTAATTAATAAACCCCAACCAAGGATCATCAAAAGCCGTGCTATAAATACTCAGACAACCCAAAGATTCCTAGTTGCACTTCCAGACTCCCTCCACCTACCCAAGGATGTCAGAGGACAAAAAAAAAAAGTTAGCCACCTAACTGAGGAACTAAATTTAACCTTGCGTAATGCCCTTGATGCAGTCACACCCCTAAAAACAAAAAAAACATTTGTCATAAGAAACTAGCTCCCTGGTATACAGAAAATACCAGAACCCTGAAGCAAGCTTCTAGATGATTGGAACGGAAATGGCACTCCACCAAACTGGAAAGTCTTCCGATTAGCTTGGAAAAACAGTACCATAATATCGAAGAACTCTCACTGCTCGATCATCCTATTTTTCCAACTTATTTGAGGAGAATAAGAACAATCCAGCATTTATTTTTGATACTGTTGCAAAGCTAACTAAAAAGCAGCATTCCCCAAGAGTGGATGGCTTTCACTTCAGTCGTGATACATTCATGAACTTCTTTGATGAAAAGATCATGATCCTTTAAATTTGCCTATTTCTCCAAAGCTCAGTTGTCCTGAGTCTGCACAACACTGCCAGGACCTAGGATCAAGGGAGACACTCAAGTTTTTTAATCCTGTATCTCTTGACATTGATGAAATTGATGAAAATAGTCTTCGTATTAATAGTTTTAGTACTGTATCTCTTGACACAATGATGAAAATAATCATGGCCTCTAAACCTTCCAGCGGCATACTGGACCCAATTCCAACTAAACTACTGAAAGAGCTGCTTCCTGTGCTTGGCCCTCCTATGTTGAACATAATAAATGGCTCTCTATCCACCGGATGTGTACCAAACTCACTAAAAGTGGCAGTAATAAAGCCTCTCTTGACAAAACCAAACCATGACCCAAAAACTATTAGAAACTATCGGCCTTGAGTGGGTTGAGTCACTGACGTGATCTTCCTGTCCGGGTTTGACGCCCCCCTCGGGATCGTGCCGTGGGGGAGATCTTCGTGGGCTATACTCAGCCTTGTCTCAGGGTAGTAAGTTGGTGGGTTGAAAATATCCCTCTAGTGGTGTGGGGGCTATACTCAGCCTTGTCTCAGGGTAGTAAGTTGGTGGTCTGTTGATATCCCTCTAGTAGTGTGGGGGCTGTGCTTTGGCAAAGTGGGTGGGGTTATATCCTGCCTGGTTGGCCCTGACCACTTTTTTATTGACCGAGTCGCTGGTGCTTCCTGCTTTAGTTTTTGATTGTAAGCAGGAATCAGGAGGATAGAATTATGGTCAGATTTGACAAATGGAGGGAGAGGGAGAGCTTTGTACGCGTGTGTGGAGTAAAGGTGGTCTAGAGTCTTTTTCCCTCTGGTTGCCCATTTAACATGCTGGTAGAAATGAGGTCAAACGGATTTATGTTTCATTAAAGTCCCCGGCCACTAGGAGCGCCACCTCTAGATGAGCGCTTTCCTGTTTGCTTATGGCCGTATACAGCTCATTGAGTGCGGTTTTGGTGCTAGTATCGGTTTGTGGTGGTAAATAGACAGCTACGGAGAACATAGATGTAAACTCTCTTGGTAAATAGTGTGGTCTACAGCTTATCATGAGATACTCTACCTCAGGCGAGCAAAACCTTGAGACTTCCTTAGATATCATGCACCAGCTGTTGTTTACAAATATACATAGACTGCCACCCCTTGTCTTACCAGAGGCTGCTGTTCTATCCTGCTGATACAGTGTATAACCTGCCACCCCTTGTCTTACCAGAGGCTGCTGTCCTGCTGATACAGTGTATAACCTGCCACCCCGTGTCTTACCAGAGGCTGCTGTTCTATCCTGCTGATACAGTGTATAACCTGCCACCCCTTGTCTTACCAGAGGCTGCTGTCCTGCTGATACAGTGTTTAACCTGCCACCCCTTGTCTTACCAGAGGCTGCTGTTCTATCCTGCTGATACAGTGTATAACCTGCCACCCCGTGTCTTACCAGAGGCTGCTGTTCTATCCTGCTGATACAGTGTATAACCTGCCACCCCTAGTCTTACCAGAGGCTGCTGTTCTATCCTGCTGATACAGTGTATATCCTGCCACCCCTTGTCTTACCAGAGGCTGCTGTCCTGCTGATACAGTGTATAACCTGCCACCCCTTGTCTTACCAGAGGCTGCTGTTCTATCCTGCTGATACAGTGTATATCCTGCCACCCCTTGTCTTACCAGAGGCTGCTGTTCTATCCTGCTGATACAGTGTATAACCTGCCACCCCTTGTCTTACCAGAGGCTGCTGTCCTGCTGATACAGTGTATAACCTGCCACCCCTTGTCTTACCAGAGGCTGCTGTCCTGCTGATACAGTGTATAACCTGCCACCCCTTGTCTTACCAGAGGCTGCTGTTCTGCTGATACAGTGTATAACCTGCCACCCCTTGTCTTACCAGAGGCTGCTGTCCTGCTGATACAGTGTATAACCTGCCACCCCTTGTCTTACCAGAGGCTGCTGTTCTATCTGATACAGTGTATAACCTGCCACCCCTTGTCTTACCAGAGGCTGCTGTCCTGCTGATACAGTGTATAACCCACCACCCCTTGTCTTACCAGAGGCTGCTGTTCTGTCCTGCTGATACAGTGTATAACCTGCCACCCCTTGTCTTACCAGAGGCTGCTGTCCTGCTGATACAGTGTATAACCTGCCACCCCTTGTCTTACCAGAGGCTGCTGTCCTGCTGATACAGTGTATAACCTGCCACCCCTTGTCTTACCAGAGGCTGCTGTCCTGCTGATACAGTGTATAACCTGCCACCCCTTGTCTTACCAGAGGCTGCTATCCTGCTGATACAGTGTATAACCTGCCACCCCTTGTCTTACCAGAGGCTGCTGTCCTGCTGATACAGTGTATAACCTGTCACCCCTTGTCTTACCAGAGGCTGCTGTCCTGCTGATACAGTGTATAACCAGCCACCCCTTGTCTTACCAGAGGCTGCTGTTCTATCCTGCTGATACAGTGTATAACCTGCCACCCCTTGTCTTACCAGAGGCTGCTGTTCTGTCCTGCTGATACAGTGTATAACCTGCCACCCCTTGTCTTACCAGAGGCTGCTGTCCTGCTGATACAGTGTATAACCTGCCACCCCTTGTCTTACCAGAGGCTGCTGTCCTGTCTGATACAGGGTACAACCTGCCACCCCTTGTCTTACCAGAGGAGTCTGTTCTATCCTGCTGAAACAGTGTATAACCTGCCACCCCTTGTCTTACCAGAGGCTGCTGTTCTGTCCTGCTGATACAGTGTATAACCTGTCACCCCTTGTCTTACCAGAGGCTGCTGTTCTGTCCTGCTGATACAGTGTATAACCTGTCACCCCTTGTCTTACCAGAGGCTGCTGTTCTATCTGATACAGTGTATAACCTGCCACCCCTTGTCTTACCAGAGGCTGCTGTTCTATCTGATACAGTGTATAACCTGTCACCCCTTGTCTTACCAGAGGCTGCTGTCCTGCTGATACAGTGTATAACCTGCCACCCCTTGTCTTACCAGAGGCTGCTGTTCTATCCTGCTGATACAGTGTATAACCTGCCACCCCTTGTCTTACCAGAGGCTGCTGTTCTATCCTGCTGATACAGTGTATAACCTGCCACCCCTTGTCTTACCAGAGGCTGCTGTTCTATCTGATACAGTGTATAACCTGCCACCCCTTGTCTTACCAGAGGCTGCTGTTCTATCCTGCTGATACAGTGTATAACCTGCCACCCCTTGTCTTACCAGAGGCTGCTGTCCTGCTGATACAGTGTATAACCTGCCACCCCTTGTCTTACCAGAGGCTGTTGTCCTGCTGATACAGAGTATAACCTGCCACCCCTTGTCTTACCAGAGGCTGCTGTTCTATCTGATACAGTGTATAACCTGCCACCCCTTGTCTTACCAGAGGCTGTTGTCCTGCTGATACAGAGTATAACCTGCCACCCCTTGTCTTACCAGAGGCTGTTGTCCTGCTGATACAGAGTATAACCTGCCACCCCTTGTCTTACCAGAGGCTGCTGTTCTATCTGATACAGTGTATAACCTGCCACCCCTTGTCTTACCAGAGGCTGCTGTCCTGCTGATACAGTGTATAACCTGCCACCCCTTGTCTTACCAGAGGCTGCTGTTCTATCCTGCTGATACAGTGTATAACCTGCCACCCCTTGTCTTACCAGAGGTGTCTGTTCTATCCTGCTGATACAGTGTATAACCTGCCACCCCTAGTCTTACCAGAGGCTGCTGTTCTATCCTGCTGATACAGTGTATAACCTGCCACCCCTTGTCTTACCAGAGGCTGCTGTCCTGCTGATACAGTGTATAACCTGCCACCCCGTGTCTTACCAGAGGCTGCTGTCCTGCTGATACAGTGTATAACCTGCCACCCCTTGTCTTACCAGAGGCTGCTGTTCTATCCTGCTGATACAGTGTATAACCTGCCACCCCTTGTCTTACCAGAGGCTGCTGTTCTATCCTGCTGATACAGTGTATAACCTGCCACCCCTTGTCTTACCAGAGGCTGCTGTTCTATCTGATACAGTGTATAACCTGCCACCCCTTGTCTTACCAGAGGCTGCTGTCCTGCTGATACAGTGTATAACCTGCCACCCCTTGTCTTACCAGAGGCTGCTGTTCTATCTGATACAGTGTATAACCTGCCACCCCTTGTCTTACCAGAGGCTGCTGTCCTGCTGATACAGTGTATAACCTGCCACCCCTTGTCTTACCAGAGGCTGCTGTTCTGTCCTGCTGATACAGTGTATAACCTGTCACCCCTTGTCTTACCAGAGGCTGCTGTTCTATCCTGCTGATACAGTGTATAACCTGCCACCCCTTGTCTTACCAGAGGCTGCTGTTCTATCCTGCTGATACAGTGTATAACCTGCCACCCCTTGTCTTACCAGAGGCTGCTGTTCTGTCCTGCTGATACAGTGTATAACCTGCCACCCCTTATCTTACCAGAGGCTGCTGTTCTGTCCTGCTGATACAGTGTATAACCTGCCACCCCTTGTCTTACCAGAGGCTGCTGTCCTGCTGATACAGTGTATAACCTGCCACCCCTTGTCTTACCAGAGGCTGCTGTTCTATCCTGCTGATACAGTGTATAACCTGCCACCCCTTGTCTTACCAGAGGCTGCTGTTCTATCTGATACAGTGTATAACCTGTCACCCCTTGTCTTACCAGAGGCTGCTGTCCTGCTGATACAGTGTATAACCTGCCACCCCTTGTCTTACCAGAGGCTGCTGTCCTGCTGATACAGTGTATAACCTGCCACCCCTTGTCTTACCAGAGGCTGCTGTCCTGCTGATACAGTGTATAACCTGCCACCCCTTGTCTTACCAGAGGCTGCTGTTCTATCCTGCTGATACAGTGTATAACCTGCCACCCCTTGTCTTACCAGAGGCTGCTGTCCTGTCCTGCTGATACAGTGTATAACCTGCCACCCCTTGTCTTACCAGAGGCTGCTGTTCTGTCCTGCTGATACAGTGTATAACCTGCCACCCCTTGTCTTACCAGAGGCTGCTGTTCTATCCTGCCGATACAGTGTATAACCTGCCACCCCTTATCTTACCAGAGGCTGCTGTCCTGCTGATACAGTGTATAACCTGTCACCCCTTGTCTTACCAGAGGCTGCTGTCCTGCTGATACAGTGTATAACCTGTCACCCCTTGTCTTACCAGAGGCTGCTGTCCTGCTGATACAGTGTATAACCCACCACCCCTTGTCTTACCAGAGGCTGCTGTCCTGTCCTGCTGATACAGTGTTTAACCTGCCACCCCTTGTCTTACCAGAGGCTGCTGTTCTATCTGATACAGTGTATAACCTGTCACCCCTTGTCTTACCAGAGGCTGCTGTCCTGCTGATACAGTGTATAACCTGCCACCCCTTATCTTACCAGAGGCTGTTGTCCTGCTGATACAGAGTATAACCTGCCACCCCTTGTCTTACCAGAGGCTGCTGTCCTGCTGATACAGTATATAACCTGCCACCCCTTGTCTTACCAGAGGCTGCTGTCCTGTCCTGCTGATACAGTGTTTAACCTGCCACCCCTTGTCTTACCAGAGGCTGCTGCTCTATCCTGCTGATACAGTGTATAACCTGCCACCCCTTGTCTTACCAGAGGCTGCTGTTCTATCCTGCTGATACAGTGTATAACCTGCCACCCCTTGTCTTACCAGAGGCTGCTGTTCTATCCTGCCGATACAGTGTATAACCTGCCACCCCTTGTCTTACCAGAGGCTGCTGTCCTGCTGATACAGTGTATAACCTGCCACCCCTTGTCTTACCAGAGGCTGCTGTTCTATCCTGCTGATACAGTGTATAACCTGCCACCCCTTGTCTTACCAGAGGCTGCTATCCTGCCGATACAGTGTATAACCTGCCACCCCTTGTCTTACCAGAGGCTGCTGTCCTATCCTGCTGATACAGTGTATAACCAGCCACCCCTTGTCTTACCAGAGGCTGCTGTTCTATCCTGCTGATACAGTGTATAACCTGCCACCCCTTGTCTTACCAGAGGCTGCTGTCCTGCTGATACAGTGTATAACCTGCCACCCCTTGTCTTACCAGAGGCTGCTGTTCTATCCTGCTGATACAGTGTATAACCTGCCACCCCTTGTCTTACCAGAGGCTGCTGTCCTGCTGATACAGTGTATAACCTGCCACCCCTTGTCTTACCAGAGGTGTCTGTTCTATCCTGCTGATACAGTGTATAACCTGCCACCCCTTGTCTTACCAGAGGCTGCTGTTCTATCCTGCTGATACAGTGTATAACCTGCCACCCCTTGTCTTACCAGAGGCTGCTGTTCTATCCTGCTGATACAGTGTATAACCTGCCACCCCTTGTCTTACCAGAGGCTGCTGTTCTATCCTGCTGATACAGTGTATAACCTGCCACCCCTTGTCTTACCAGAGGCTGTTGTCCTGCTGATACAGTGTATAACCTGCCACCCCTTGTCTTACCAGAGGCTGCTGTCCTGCTGATACAGTGTATAACCTGCCACCCCTTGTCTTACCAGAGGCTGCTGTCCTGCTGATACAGTGTATAACCTGCCACCCCTTGTCTTACCAGAGGCTGCTGTCCTGCTGATACAGTGTATAACCTGCCACCCCTTGTCTTACCAGAGGCTGCTATCCTGCCGATACAGTGTATAACCTGCCACCCCTTGTCTTACCAGAGGCTGCTGTCCTGCTGATACAGTGTATAACCTGCCACCCCTTGTCTTACCAGAGGCTGCTGTCCTGCTGATACAGTGTATAACCTGCCAGCTGTGTTATTCATGTCGTCGTTCAGCCACAACTCGATAAGATATTACAGTTAGTGTCCCGCTGGATATACTGTACGTGATCGTAGTTTGTCTATTTTATTATCCAATGATTGTACGTTGGCTAATAGGACTGATGGTAAAGGAAAATTACCCACTCGTTGCCGGATCCTTACATAGCGCCCCGAACTTCGTCCTCGATACCTCCGTCTTTTTCTCCTGCGAATGACGTGGATGAGGGCCTTGTCGGGTGACTGGAGTAAATCCCTCGCGTCTGACTCGTTAAAGAAAAAAAATTGTCCTTCAATACGAGGTGAGTAATCACTGTCCTGATTTCTAGAAGCTCTTTTCGGTCATAAGAGACGGTGGCAGAAACATTATGTACATTCGTCCCCCAAAAATTAAATGATGTATTATTATATTGAATATTAGTGATGTCCAGCTATATTTTGATAATAACTTGATAGATATCAAATACGATGCATAAGACAATAGATATTTAAAATGTAGGAAATTATGTTGATGTTTGTTTTCTTCTCTTTTATTGAAGCTTTATTTTCTCTTGTTGATGCAGCTCCACCACAGTTTAGGGAAAAATCTATTATACGTTTTGTGCTATTGTGTTCCTCTGTTTATCCCTTTACAGCTCTGCCCCTGAGGCTGGCCTTGTGGCTGTGCTGCCTGTAATATAAAGGAGAATGGTGCCTCTCTGTATGTAACGCCTGTCCACTGGAGCCAATCAGCCTTGTGTTACCTTCAGGTCAGGGCAGGCGTCGCTGTCTGTAACGCCTGTCCACTGGAGCCAATCAGCCTTGTGTTACCTTCAGGTCAGGGCCGGCCTCGCTGTATGTAACGCCTGTCCACTGGAGCCAATCAGCCTTGTGTTACCTTCAGGTCAGGGCAGGCCTCGCTGTATGTAACGCCTGACCACTGGAGCCAATCAGCCTTGTGTTACCTTCAGGTCAGGGCAGGCCTCGCTGTATGTAACGCCTGTCCACTGGAGCCAATCAGCCTTGTGTTACCTTCAGGTCAGGGCAGGCCTCGCTGTTTGTTTACGCCTGTCCACTGGAGACAATCAGCCTTGTGTTACCTTCAGGTCAGGGCAGGCCTCGCTGTATGTAACGCCTGTCCACTGGAGCCAATCAGCCTTGTGTTACCTTCAGGTCAGGGCAGTAGATTGGGAAACATAGCCCCGCTGCTGATAGAATTACACATCACCTGAGACGGCTGTTAAACTGTGCTGCTTGGCCAAACGGAACCCTATTCCCTACATAGTGCACTACTCTATGGGCCCTGGTCAAACGGTGTGCACTATATAGGGAATAGGGTGCCTTTTGGGACCCAGGTACACTCTCCTCCTGAAAACAGAGGAGTCCAACCAGCCCGAGATGTACCAAAGCAGAGCAGGCAATTCCACCAGTCTAATTTTCAGCCACTTGAACACCAATGATTGCAATTAGAAATGGCATCGGACCCTTCAGTGGTATCATGCTTTCAGTCAGAAGCAATCACTAAATTATTTCTGCAATTGCTTCTTCGTGCATTAATCAAATCCTCACATGTAGCGTACAGAGAAAAATGCAATTGTCTGACTTAAAGAGGAACTTCATTATCCTTATCGTTATTGTAAAGATTCCACATTTTGAATAGCCTTGTAATGTTGCCATTGTGCAGCAACATCATCACTGGCAGTTCATGGAGAGTTTAAGCCTTGTCTCTTCAATATGTGGCATCTGTGTTCAGTTTCGCTTTGTGAGACCCGGGATCCCGTGGGGAATCTCTCTAGCCTACTGGCGTGTTCATGAATAACATTCAATATTATTTTCAGTGGCAAGAAAAAGTATGTGAAACCCTTTGGATTAAGGGCTTTCCCCTGTTCACAGACTAAATCCACTGTAGGGCTTTCCCCTGTTCACAGACTAAATCCACTGTAGGGCTTTCCCCTGTTCACAGACTAAATCCACTGTAGGGCTTTCCCCTGTTCACCGACTAAATCCACTGTAGGGCTTTACCCTGTTCACAGACTAAATCCACTGTAGGGCTTTCCCCTGTTCACAGACTAAATCCACTGTAGGGCTTTCCCCTGTTCACAGACTAAATCCAGTGTAGGGCTTTCCCCTGTTCACAGACTAAATCCACTGTAGGGCTTTCCCCTGTTCACAGACTAAATCCACTGTAGGGCTTTCCCCTGTTCACAGACTAAATACACTGTAGGGCTTTCCCCTGTTCACAGACTAAATCCACTGTAGGGCTTTCCCCTGTTCACAGACTAAATCCACTGTAGGGCTTTCCTCTGTTCACTGACTAAATCCACTGTAGGGCTTTCCCCTGTTCACAGACTAAATCCACTGTAGGGCTTTCCCCTGTTCATAGACTAAATCCACTGTAGGGCTTTCCCCTGTTCACAGACTAAATCCACTGTAGGGCTTTTCTCTGTTCACTGACTAAATCCACTGTAGGGCTTTCCCCTGTTCACAGACTAAATCCACTGTAGGGCTTTCCCCTGTTCACAGACTAAATCCACTGTAGGGCTTTCCCCTGTTCACAGACTAAATCCACTGTAGGGCTTTCCCCTGTTCACAGACTAAATCCACTGCATGGAAGGGGAGGGTCCCTGTGTGCTAGTTTACCTCTGACCTCCCATCTATAGGCTACGGACCAGAACAGAATAGTACGGTTCATCATAAACCTGACCAGACACTTTGTTTTTGTGATTGTAGTAATCAACATGTTAAAGATTCATTATTGATCTACTCTACTGAGGATATCGTTATATTTTCTAAACCCTATGATACGGCTCAATACCTCTTTGTTGTTGGACTTTGTACAGTGTTGTATAGGAGAGAATACTTTATAGTACAGGGTATGAAATTAATCAATATATATATATATTTATTTAACTAGGCAAGTCAGTTAATTACAAATTCTTATTTACAATGACGGCCTATACCGGCCCAACCCCGGCGACGCTGGGCCAATTGTGCACCGCCCTATGGGACTCCCAATCACGGCCGGTTGTGATACAGCCTGGATTTGAACTAGGGTGTGTAGTGACGTCTCTAGCACTGAGATGCAGTGCCTTAGACTGCTGCGCCATTCTGGAGTATATAATTATACACATATAATATTTTCCAATAATTACAGATAAAGGTTTCTCTCTGTGTTATGGCTATTTATGTGCTCTCTCTCTGCAAATTAAAACTATGTGATGAGCATTGATCCAGTATAATTTGTCTATTTTTAAATAAATCACTGCTAACCGATGAGGTTATTATTTTACAGTACTTCCTTGCAACAATAGCGCATCGTAAAGCAACAATACTATTCTCAACGCTTTGTACCGTGATTGGTTCATATTCGCCACGCATCGAATCTACACCAATCAGAGTTGGGTATGATATTTCACCATATTTCACATGGACCATCTTCACTAGCCAATAGTAATGCGGCATTGGTGTAAACAGGCACTTCTGTCCAATTAGATAAAGCAGGAGGAAGGTCTATCTGATCTCAGGTCAGCTGGTGTGCAGCGCCGTTCTTCGTGCCAAGCACAGACGTAAGAGAGGTGAAGGAGGTGGACCCGAAGGAGTTGGGCTAGCTTTAATAAAACACTTTAAACATAGCTAGCTAAGTTGTAACCTCTCGCTTTAGCCGATGGCTGCTTTAATTTAGATTCGTGAATCAACACGTTTTATTTTTGCCAAAGTCACGGACATGGTTGAGAAGATAGCTCGTAGTTAACTTGTTGCTGAAGTGTTTACCGTGGTTACCACCACTCCGGTGTAGCCGTTACCTCTCCAGCCCCGGGGCCTTCTCTCTTCTGCCTCTCAACTAACCTCGATCTGGAAAGATGGTGTCGTGGATGATCTCCAGAAGCGTTGTGTAAGTTAGGGGCGAATTTGATATTGTATCTTGCTGAAATTATTATAGCAGACTACTTTTTTAAAAGCTGTTTTCTATAGTTAGCTGGATAGGTAGCCAACGTTCCAAGTTTAGCTAGCTAACCAATTAGCCATGCTAACACTAATTTTAGCATGGCACTTGAAATTACTTTTAAGCAAAGCAATTTCGCTTATTGTATGGTATTCATTTCGAAGTTATGTTTGTAAAAGTTGTGTAAAAATGTAAACTCATAATATTGTCAACATTGAGAACTATTACCTAACGTTAGCTAACAAGCTGCCAAACGTTAGCTTATTGTTGTTTACGTTTTTGGCCCTGTAAGAGTTGTACCAAAGAATGTCGTTTAGCCACGTCTTAACTAGCTAGAGGCAGGTCAGTAAGTTATGCTATCTGGAAACTATTTAGTTAAGTTAGTTAGCGTTTGAACCGCACTACATCCCGGCTGTGTGGTAGATTTCGTGGTAGGATGTTTCGGGTGAAGTTCTGTGGTCTAATTGAAGCACGGAATGTGGTGCGGTTCGGACAAAAGTTGGATTCAGATGTTTATTTGATAGCGAAGGACACATTTCACTTTACATCAAGTAGAGTTCCTAGAGAGAATACATAAATGTTATGCCTTTGCTGACCGGAAACTTTTTTTGTTTGTTAAAGCCAGCTATATTGTGGTAGTGTTATTTTCCGCCGCCGTCCACCAGAATAATGCACAACTCAAGTAGCCTAACCAATACAGACACCCAGTGTTGTGTCCCATGACTACGAGTTAGCTTGCTGACCACACAAGTATGTGAGATCAGATTATGGATGAGTTTGTACATTTTAGAGAAAGTAAACGCCCCAGTTTTTACCCTGAGCTTCCGTCACAACTCATGGTCCGGTACAATTACATAACTGTACGGTAGGCTACGGTACATGGACGGGGGAGACTGCTTCAGGTGCGATTGGGAGAAGAGACAGTATTTACAGTCTACTCGGTGTCATGTTCTTCCACTGTAGCCTACACTGGACACGAGTCACTGGTAAAGGCATCCTGTCAATGCTTCAAAACAATCAGACAATTCATTTAAAAGTAATACATAAGTGAAAGCATTAGACAACACATGTAGTCTACATGGCTAGTAGCCATATGCATTAGATAACACATGTTGTAGTCTACATGGCTAGTAGCCATATGCATTAGATAACACATGTTGTAGTCTACAGGGCTAGTAGCCATATGCATTAGATAACACATGTTGTAGTCTACAGTAGTAGCCATATGCATTAGATAACACATGTTGTAGTCTACAGTAGTAGCCATATGCATTAGATAACACATGTTGTAGTCTACAGGGCTAGTAGTCATATGCATTAGATAACGTGTAGTCTACAGTAGTAGCCATATGCATTAGATAACACATGTTGTAGTCTACAGTAGTAGCCATATGCATTAGATAACACATGTTGTAGTCTACAGGGCTAGTAGTCATATGCATTAGATAACACATGTTGTAGTCTACAGGGCTAGTAGCCATATGCATTAGATAACACATGTTGTAGTCTACAGGGCTAGTAGCCATATGCATTAGATAACACATGTTGTAGTCTACAGTAGTAGCCATATGCATTAGATAACACATGTTGTAGTCTACAGTAGTAGCCATATGCATTAGATAACACATGTTGTAGTCTACAGTAGTAGCCATATGCATTAGATAACACATGTTGTAGTCTACAGTAGTAGCCATATGCATTAGATAACACATGTTGTAGTCTACAGTAGTAGCCATATGCATTAGATAACACATGTTGTAGTCTACAGTAGTAGCCATATGCATTAGATAACACATGTTGTAGTCTACAGGGCTAGTAGCCATATGCATTAGATAACACATGTTGTAGTCTACAGGGCTAGTAGCCATATGCATTAGATAACATGTTGTAGTCTACAGGGCTAGTAGCCATATGCATTAGATAACACATGTTGTAGTCTACAGGGCTAGTAGCCATATGCATTAGATAACACATGTTGTAGTCTACAGTAGTAGCCATATGCATTAGATAACACATGTTGTAGTCTACAGTAGTAGCCATATGCATTAGATAACACATGTTGTAGTCTACAGGGCTAGTAGTCATATGCATTAGATAACGTGTAGTCTACAGTAGTAGCCATATGCATTAGATAACACATGTTGTAGTCTACAGTAGTAGCCATATGCATTAGATAACACATGTTGTAGTCTACAGGGCTAGTAGTCATATGCATTAGATAACACATGTTGTAGTCTACAGGGCTAGTAGCCATATGCATTAGATAACACATGTTGTAGTCTACAGGGCTAGTAGCCATATGCATTAGATAACACATGTTGTAGTCTACAGTAGTAGCCATATGCATTAGATAACACATGTTGTAGTCTACAGTAGTAGCCATATGCATTAGATAACACATGTTGTAGTCTACAGTAGTAGCCATATGCATTAGATAACACATGTTGTAGTCTACAGTAGTAGCCATATGCATTAGATAACACATGTTGTAGTCTACAGTAGTAGCCATATGCATTAGATAACACATGTTGTAGTCTACAGTAGTAGCCATATGCATTAGATAACACATGTTGTAGTCTACAGTAGTAGTCATATGCATAAGATAACATGTTGTAGTCTACAGTAGTAGCCATATGCATTAGATAACACATGTTGTAGTCTACAGTAGTAGCCATATGCATTAGATAACACATGTTGTAGTCTACAGTAGTAGCCATATGCATTAGATAACACATGTTGTAGTCTACAGTAGTAGCCATATGCATTAGATAACATGTTGTAGTCTACAGGGCTAGTAGCCATATGCATTAGATAACACATGTTGTAGTCTACAGGGCTAGTAGCCATATGCATTAGATAACACATGTTGTAGTCTACAGGGCTAGTAGTCATATGCATTAGATAACACATGTTGTAGTCTACAGGGCTAGTAGCCATATGCATTAGATAACACATGTTGTAGTCTACAGGGCTAGTAGCCATATGCATTAGATAACACATGTTGTAGTCTACAGTAGTAGCCATATGCATTAGATAACACATGTTGTAGTCTACAGTAGTAGCCATATGCATTAGATAACACATGTTGTAGTCTACAGTAGTAGCCATATGCATTAGATAACACATGTTGTAGTCTACAGGGCTAGTAGCCATATGCATTAGATAACACATGTTGTAGTCTACAGGGCTAGTAGTCATATGCATTAGATAACATGTAGTCTACAGTAGTAGCCATATGCATTAGATAACACATGTTGTAGTCTACAGTAGTAGCCATATGCATTAGATAACACATGTTGTAGTCTACAGGGCTAGTAGTCATATGCATTAGATAACACATGTTGTAGTCTACAGGGCTAGTAGCCATATGCATTAGATAACACATGTTGTAGTCTACAGGGCTAGTAGCCATATGCATTAGATAACACATGTTGTAGTCTACAGTAGTAGCCATATGCATTAGATAACACATGTTGTAGTCTACAGTAGTAGCCATATGCATTAGATAACACATGTTGTAGTCTACAGTAGTAGCCATATGCATTAGATAACACATGTTGTAGTCTACAGTAGTAGCCATATGCATTAGATAACACATGTTGTAGTCTACAGTAGTAGCCATATGCATTAGATAACACATGTTGTAGTCTACAGTAGTAGCCATATGCATTAGATAACACATGTTGTAGTCTACAGTAGTAGCCATATGCATTAGATAACACATGTTGTAGTCTACAGTAGTAGCCATATGCATTAGATAACACATGTTGTAGTCTACAGGGCTAGTAGCCATATGCATTAGATAACACATGTTGTAGTCTACAGGGCTAGTAGCCATATGCATTAGATAACACATGTTGTAGTCTACAGTAGTAGCCATATGCATTAGATAACACATGTTGTAGTCTACAGTAGTAGCCATATGCATTAGATAACACATGTTGTAGTCTACAGTAGTAGCCATATGCATTAGATAACACATGTTGTAGTAGCCATATGCATTAGATAACACATGTTGTAGTCTACAGGGCTAGTAGTCATATGCATTAGATAACATGTAGTCTACAGTAGTAGCCATATGCATTAGATAACACATGTTGTAGTAGCCATATGCATTAGATAACACATGTTGTAGTCTACAGTAGTAGCCATATGCATTAGATAACACATGTTGTAGTCTACAGGGCTAGTAGTCATATGCATTAGATAACACATGTTGTAGTCTACAGGGCTAGTAGCCATATGCATTAGATAACATGTTGTAGTCTACAGGGCTAGTAGTCATATGCATTAGATAACATGTAGTCTACAGTAGTAGCCATATGCATTAGATAACACATGTTGTAGTCTACAGTAGTAGCCATATGCATTAGATAACACATGTTGTAGTCTACAGGGCTAGTAGTCATATGCATTAGATAACACATGTTGTAGTCTACAGGGCTAGTAGCCATATGCATTAGATAACACATGTTGTAGTCTACAGGGCTAGTAGCCATATGCATTAGATAACACATGTTGTAGTCTACAGTAGTAGCCATATGCATTAGATAACACATGTTGTAGTCTACAGTAGTAGCCATATGCATTAGATAACACATGTTGTAGTCTACAGTAGTAGCCATATGCATTAGATAACACATGTTGTAGTCTACAGTAGTAGCCATATGCATTAGATAACACATGTTGTAGTCTACAGTAGTAGCCATATGCATTAGATAACATGTAGTCTACAGTAGTAGTCATATGCATTAGATAACACATGTTGTAGTCTACAGTAGTAGCCATATGCATTAGATAACACATGTTGTAGTCTACAGTAGTAGCCATATGCATTAGATAACACATGTTGTAGTCTACAGTAGTAGCCATATGCATTAGATAACACATGTTGTAGTCTACAGTAGTAGCCATATGCATTAGATAACACATGTTGTAGTCTACAGTAGTAGCCATATGCATTAGATAACACATGTTGTAGTCTACAGGGCTAGTAGCCATATGCATTAGATAACACATGTTGTAGTCTACAGGGCTAGTAGCCATATGCATTAGATAACACATGTTGTAGTCTACAGGGCTAGTAGCCATATGCATTAGATAACACATGTTGTAGTCTACAGGGCTAGTAGCCATATGCATTAGATAACACATGTTGTAGTCTACAGTAGTAGCCATATGCATTAGATAACACATGTTGTAGTCTACAGTAGTAGCCATATGCATTAGATAACACATGTTGTAGTCTACAGTAGTAGCCATATGCATTAGATAACACATGTTGTAGTCTACAGTAGTAGCCATATGCATTAGATAACACATGTTGTAGTCTACAGGGCTAGTAGCCATATGCATTAGATAACATGTTGTAGTCTACAGGGCTAGTAGCCATATGCATTAGATAACACATGTTGTAGTCTACAGGGCTAGTAGCCATATGCATTAGATAACACATGTTGTAGTCTACAGGGCTAGTAGTCATATGCATTAGATAACATGTAGTCTACAGTAGTAGCCATATGCATTAGATAACACATGTTGTAGTCTACAGTAGTAGCCATATGCATTAGATAACACATGTTGTAGTCTACAGGGCTAGTAGTCATATGCATTAGATAACACATGGTGTAGTCTACAGGGCTAGTAGCCATATGCATTAGATAACACATGTTGTAGTCTACAGGGCTAGTAGCCATATGCATTAGATAACACATGTTGTAGTCTACAGGGCTAGTAGCCATATGCATTAGATAACACATGTTGTAGTCTACAGTAGTAGCCATATGCATTAGATAACACATGTTGTAGTCTACAGTAGTAGCCATATGCATTAGATAACACATGTTGTAGTCTACAGTAGTAGCCATATGCATTAGATAACACATGTTGTAGTCTACAGTAGTAGTCATATGCATTAGATAACACATGTTGTAGTCTACAGGGCTAGTAGCCATATGCATTAGATAACACATGTTGTAGTCTACAGGGCTAGTAGCCATATGCATTAGATAACACATGTTGTAGTCTACAGGGCTAGTAGCCATATGCATTAGATAACACATGTTGTAGTCTACAGGGCTAGTAGTCATATGCATTAGATAACATGTAGTCTACAGTAGTAGCCATATGCATTAGATAACACATGTTGTAGTCTACAGTAGTAGCCATATGCATTAGATAACACATGTTGTAGTCTACAGGGCTAGTAGTCATATGCATTAGATAACACATGTTGTAGTCTACAGGGCTAGTAGCCATATGCATTAGATAACACATGTTGTAGTCTACAGGGCTAGTAGCCATATGCATTAGATAACACATGTTGTAGTCTACAGGGCTAGTAGCCATATGCATTAGATAACACATGTTGTAGTCTACAGGGCTAGTAGCCATATGCATTAGATAACACATGTTGTAGTCTACAGTAGTAGCCATATGCATTAGATAACACATGTTGTAGTCTACAGTAGTAGCCATATGCATTAGATAACACATGTTGTAGTCTACAGTAGTAGTCATATGCATTAGATAACACATGTTGTAGTCTACAGGGCTAGTAGCCATATGCATTAGATAACACATGTTGTAGTCTACAGGGCTAGTAGCCATATGCATTAGATAACACATGTTGTAGTCTACAGGGCTAGTAGCCATATGCATTAGATAACACATGTTGTAGTCTACAGGGCTAGTAGCCATATGCATTAGATAACACATGTTGTAGTCTACAGGGCTAGTAGCCATATGCATTAGATAACACATGTTGTAGTCTACAGGGCTAGTAGCCATATGCATTAGATAACATGTTGTAGTCTACAGTAGTAGCCATATGCATTAGATAACACATGTTGTAGTCTACAGGGCTAGTAGCCATATGCATTAGATAACACATGTTGTAGTCTACAGGGCTAGTAGCCATATGCATTAGATAACACATGTTGTAGTCTACAGTAGTAGCCATATGCATTAGATAACATGTTGTAGTCTACAGTAGTAGCCATATGCATTAGATAACACATGTTCTGGTCTACAGGGCTAGCTAGCCATATTACGCTGCAGACAAGTTAACTTGGCAGTTATGGTCTGCCTGTATCCACGTTTAGCGTTTCCAGTTTCTAAGTCTGAAGTCTTGAGGGCAGAACTAGGCTCCTGCACTGATTCCGACGTCTCTTCCTCTCTGGTTTCACCTAATCAAACGAACCTGATCATGTGTCTGATCACGTGATTTAATCCACCAATGACAGGAGTAACTTCAAGGTACTGGGGCGTGTATTGTACAGCCTTCTTTAAGTGGTTATTACAGTTTTAGCAAGTTATGGGTTAGTGGATTATCCTGTCTCCCAAGTCACGGGGAACCATGTAAGCATGTGTAAAACCTGTTGTTCCAGACTGCTGTGTTGGCTGGGTCCTTTTCATATATTTCCATTGGCTTGTCATTTATAAGGTGTGTTCATGATTGACTTGTTTTTGAGGCTTGGTGGAATAGGAATGTGAAGTTAGTCATGTAATATACAATGGAGTCTTCTCACTGTTTATGGATGATTACATTTGTTTACATCAATGGATATGTTGGGGGGGGGGGGGGGGGGGGGGCAATTTTAGTTTTTCTAACTTCACCGAACAAAAATATAAGCGCAAAATGCAACTATTTCAAAGTTACAGTTTATATAAGGAAATCAGTCAATTGAAATAAATTAGACCCTAATCTATGGATTTCACATGACTGGGAATACCGATATGCAGCTGTTGGTCACATACACAGAGCCTTCGGAAAGTATTCAGACCCCTTGACTTTTTCCACGTTTTTATGTTACAGCCTTATTCTAAAATTACTTTTTTTCCCACCCCTCATCAATCTACACACAATACCACATAATGACAAAGCAAAAACTGTTTTTTAGAAATGGTTGTTAATTTATATTTAGAAAACTAATTTACGCAGTACTTTGTTGAAGCACCTTTTGGCAGCGACTAAAGCTTCGAGTCATCGTGGGTATGACGCGACAAGCTTGGCACACCTGTATTTGGGGAGTTTCTCCCATTCTTCTCTGCAGATCCTCTCAAGCTCTGTCAGGTTGGATGGGGAGTGTTGTTGCATAGCTATATTCTCTCTGTTCCTGCCACTGAAAAACATCCCCACAGCATGATGCTGCCACCACCATGCTTCACCATAGGGATGGTGCCAAGTTTCCTCCAGATGTGACGCTTGTCCTTCAGGCCAAAGAGTTCAATCTTGGTTTAATCAGACCAGAGAATCTTGTTTCTCCTGGTCTGAGAGTCTTTAGGTGCCTTTTTGGCTATCTCCAAGCGGGCTGTTATGTGCCTTTTACTGAGGAGTGGCTTCCGTCTGGCCACTCTACTGGACAGATGACTGGTCTCAGGCGATCCCGCAGGAGGCGAAGACGATGTAGAGGTCCTGGGCTGGCGTGGTTACATGTGGTCTGTGGTTGAGGCCGGTAGAGGTCCTGGGCTGGCGTGGTTACATGTGGTCTGTGGTTGAGGCCGGTTGGATGTAATGACAAATGATCTAAATTGACTTTGGAGGTGGCTGCTCTGGCAGAAGCTCTGGTGGACATTCCTGCAGTCGGCATGCCAACTGGCTCTGTCTTCTTGGCAAAGGAGAAATGCTCCCTAACACGGATGTAAACACATTTGTGCACAAAAATAAGCCTTTTTGTGCGTATGGAAAATGTCTGTGATCTTTTATTTTGGCTCATGAGACATGGGACCAACACTTGTTTTTCTATTGTTTCTACTGTAACGTTGTAATATTAGTTGGGATAATGACCGGGACAGATATGGCTGTAATTTTAGTTGGGATAATGACCGGGACAGATCTGGTTAGAAATGGCTGTAATTTTAGTTGGGATAATGACCAGGACCGATCTGGTTAGAAATGGCTGTAATTTTAGTTGGGATAATGACCAGGACAGATCTGGTTAGAAATGGCTGTAATTTTAGTTGGGATAATGACCATGACCGATCTGGTTAGAAATGGCTGTAATTTTAGTTGGGATAATGACCAGGACAGATCTGGTTAGAAATGGCTGTAATTTTAGTTGGGATAATGACCAGGACCGATCTGGTTAGAAATGGCTGTAATTTTAGTTGGGATAATGACCAGGACAGATCTGGTTAGAAATGGCTGTAATTTTAGTTGGGATAATGACCAGGACAGATCTGGTTAGAAATGGCTGTAATTCTTTCTGTAGTCTTTCTTTCCCCCCAACGTAGTCAATCCTAAACCACGGCCCGTTATTCAGAGGGGCGTACTACTACGCTTTGAGCTTCTCCAAGTCAGGAAGTGAATATCACGTAGCGTGAAATTTCAGTCAGTGATTTAATAACATTTGCCCTTTTATTTCAAGACTGATAAATATATTACCATAATGACGTGGACCGAACTAGCCGTTAAACATCCTGTAACGCTCATTCAGATTCAATGGCTGTAGCGTAGCGTAGTAACCTGCTATATTTATGTTGACCAATAGATGGCAGTATTGAGTCAAGACGGGGTTTGCTTCCCGCTGTAGCTATTTCCTATGTCTGCCTATTTAACTATGATTAAGAAAGCTTCAGGTAGGGTTTTAAGCCAGGTGCATAAGATAATGTAAATCTAAGTTACCATTAAATACTAAACCGTACGTAAGTCTCATGAGTCGTAATTCTAAGAAGCCTTTAAGGATACTACACATAGCGTATTCAAATGATGAGCTAATAAATACTAGAGAAATTATGAATAATAAGCAGATGTTTTTACATGACAATAGACTACTAATGATTTAATAAAAACGACTTCAAATACCGAGCTGGTAACGTTAAGTAGCCTCGGTTAACTTAGCTGACCTTCAATACAGGGAATTCAGCAGAGTTCTCTGAGACATTTTTACAACTCATTGAAACTCTGTAAATAAATACATGGGCAAATGATACCAAACATGATAATAGGCCTGAATTACGGTAGGCAGCTAACTGTTAAATTACACTTTCCATCCTCAACGTAGAAGGTCACTGTCTCTGCGCCGGTCGCCTGTGAGTGAGACAACGCTAGCTAGCCAATGGGAGCGTAGTAATACGCCCCTCTGAATAACGGGGCGTAGTTTTGGCTTAACTGCGTTGGGGGGGGGGGCAACGAAAGACGCCATTTTTAACCACGAAAGATGGCTGAAAGGACCACTGGTAAATGGTGCTGTAGCAACAGATGTGTATTTCCACAGAGGAAAGCCTTCATCTCCTTTAACCCTGTAGCTGAAACCACATGTTGAGATCTGCCTTCATCTCCTTTAACCCTGTAGCTGAAACCACATGTTGAGATCTGCCTTCATCTCCTTTACCCCTGTAGCTGAAACCACATGTTGAGATCTGCCTTCAGCCCCTTTAACCCTGTAGCTGAAACCACATGTTGAGATCTGCCTTCAGCTCCTTTAACCCTGTAGCTGAAACCACATGTTGAGATCTGCCTTCAGCCCCTTTAACCCTGTAGCTGAAACCACATGTTGAGATCTGCCTTCAGCCCCTTTAACCCTGTAGCTGAAACCACATGTTGAGATCTGCCTTCATCTCCTTTACCCCTGTAGCTGAAACCACATGTTGAGATCTGCCTTCATCTCCTTTACCCCTGTAGCTGAAACCACATGTTGAGATCTGCCTTCAGCCCCTTTAACCCTGTAGCTGAAACCACATGTTGAGATCTGCCTTCAGCCCCTTTAACCCTGTAGCTGAAACCACATGTTGAGATCTGCCTTCAGCTCCTTTAACCCTGTAGCTGAAACCACATGTTGAGATCTGCCTTCAGCCCCTTTAACCCTGTAGCTGAAACCACATGTTGAGATCTGCCTTCAGCCCCTTTAACCCTGTAGCTGAAACCACATGTTGAGATCTGCCTTCATCTCCTTTACCCCTGTAGCTGAAACCACATGTTGAGATCTGCCTTCAGCCCCTTTACCCCTGTAGCTGAAACCACATGTTGAGATCTGCCTTCAGCCCCTTTAACCCTGTAGCTGAAACCACATGTTGAGATCTGCCTTCAGCCCCTTTAACCCTGTAGCTGAAACCACATGTTGAGATCTGCCTTCAGCCCCTTTAACCCTGTAGCTGAAACCACATGTTGAGATCTGCCTTCAGCCCCTTTACCCCTGTAGCTGAAACCACATGTTGAGATCTGCCTTCAGCCCCTTTAACCCTGTAGCTGAAACCACATGTTGAGATCTGCCTTCAGCCCCTTTACCCCTGTAGCTGAAACCACATGTTGAGATCTGCCTTCAGCCCCTTTAACCCTGTAGCTGAAACCACATGTTGAGATCTGCCTTCAGCCCCTTTAACCCTGTAGCTGAAACCACATGTTGAGATCTGCCTTCAGCCCCTTTAACCCTGTAGCTGAAACCACATGTTGAGATCTGCCTTCAGCCCCTTTAACCCTGTAGCTGAAACCACATGTTGAGATCTGCCTTCAGCCCCTTTAACCCTGTAGCTGAAACCACATGTTGAGATCTGCCTTCAGCTCCTTTACCCCTGTAGCTGAAACCACATGTTGAGATCTGCCTTCAGCCCCTTTAACCCTGTAGCTGAAACCACATGTTGAGATCTGCCTTCAGCCCCTTTAACCCTGTAGCTGAAACCACATGTTGAGATCTGCCTTCAGCCCCTTTAACCCTGTAGCTGAAACCACATGTTGAGATCTGCCTTCAGCCCCTTTAACCCTGTAGCTGAAACCACATGTTGAGATCTGCCTTCAGCTCCTTTACCCCTGTAGCTGAAACCACATGTTGAGATCTGCCTTCAGCCCCTTTAACCCTGTAGCTGAAACCACATGTTGAGATCTGCCTTCAGCTCCTTTACCCCTGTAGCTGAAACCACATGTTGAGATCTGCCTTCAGCTCCTTTACCCCTGTAGCTGAAACCACATGTTGAGATCTGCCTTCAGCTCCTTTAACCCTGTAGCTGAAACCACATGTTGAGATCTGCCTTCAGCCCCTTTAACCCTGTAGCTGAAACCACATGTTGAGATCTGCCTTCAGCTCCTTTAACCCTGTAGCTGAAACCACATGTTGAGATCTGCCTTCAGCCCCTTTAACCCTGTAGCTGAAACCACATGTTGAGATCTGCCTTCAGCTCCTTTAACCCTGTAGCTGAAACCACATGTTGAGATCTGCCTTCAGCCCCTTTAACCCTGTAGCTGAAACCACATGTTGAGATCTGCCTTCAGCCCCTTTACCCCTGTAGCTGAAACCACATGTTGAGATCTGCCTTCAGCCCCTTTAACCCTGTAGCTGAAACCACATGTTGAGATCTGCCTTCAGCTCCTTTAACCCTGTAGCTGAAACCACATGTTGAGATCTGCCTTCAGAGCGGTGGCTCTGTCTTTATCCCTGTAACTCTACATCTGACTCTCTCTCCCAGACGTCATGCTCGGAGCCGTGAGCGAGCGGTGGGCTGTCTTTATCCCAGTAACTCTACCGCTGACTCTCTCCCAGACGTCATGCTCGGAGCCGTGAGCGAGCGGTGGCTCTGTCTTTATCCCAGTAACTCTACCGCTGACTCTCTCCCAGACGTCATGCTCGGAGCCGTGAGCGAGCGGTGGGCTGTCTTTATCCCAGTAACTCTACCGCTGACTCTCTCCCAGACGTCATGCTCGGAGCCGTGAGCGAGCGGTGGCTCTGTCTTTATCCCAGTAACTCTACCGCTGACTCTCTCTCCCAGACGTCATGCTCGGAGCCGTGAGCGAGCGGTGGCTCTGTCTTTATCCCAGTAACTCTACCGCTGACTCTCTCTCCCAGACGTCATGCTCGGAGCCGTGAGCGAGCGGTGGCTCTGTCTTTATCCCAGTAACTCTACCGCTGACTCTCTCTCCCAGACGTTATGCTCGGAGCCGTGAGCGAGCGGTGGCTCTGTCTTTATCCCAGTAACTCTACCGCTGACTCTCTCTCCCAGACGTCATGCTCGGAGCCGTGAGCGAGCGGTGGGTCTGTCTTTATCCCAGTAACTCTACCGCTGACTCTCTCTCCCAGACGTCATGCTCGGAGCCGTGAGCGAGCGGTGGCTCTGTCTTTATCCCAGTAACTCTACCGCTGACTCTCTCTCCCAGACGTCATGCTCGGAGCCGTGAGCGAGCGGTGGCTCTGTCTTTATCCCAGTAACTCTACCGCTGACTCTCTCTCCCAGACGTCATGCTCGGAGCCGTGAGCGAGCGGTGGGTTGTCAGTGATTACATTATTTGTATTTTTTTAAACCAGAACTGGGAAAGTTAATCTGAAACAGAATGTCAAGGCTTTTGTACGGGTGTCTTTTTTCAACTGCATGCTGCTAGAGGCCCCATTTCACACAATTGTTTCAAGAAGCCTCTCTGCGGACTCTGTCTCCTTCATGTTCAAGGTTTATGGAGAAATGTTCCTCCTTCCCTGTGTGAAAATACTG